>NC_060271.1:63530221-63538344 GCF_021613505.1 Equus quagga
TAGCCCCGCCTCCTCGCAGGGCCACCTCCTCACTCCAGCCCAGCCCCGCCTCCACGCTCTGAGCCGCCCACCCCTCAAGTCCACGCTCCGGCTCCTCCTCTAGCTCCGCGCCTTGGCCCCGCCCTCTATGTCCCCGCCCCGCTTCCCAGGCCCGAACCCCTCCCCCACCTCCCTGTCCGAGCCGCGCTCCCCGGACGGAGCCGGCTTACCGCAGGCCGAGCTGCGCTAGGTGCGGGCCCGGGGCGTGGCGGGCGTCGCGGAGCGCCAGGTGCGGCTTCCGCGTCAATATGGCTGTCGCCTGCCGCGTCCGAGCCTGGCCCCCGGCGCGCCGCCGCCTTCCCGCCGGGGACCCGCTGCTGCTCGTCGCCCTCTGCCTCCTGTGCTGGGCCCCGGCGCTTGTGGGCGCCGTCCCCGAGCTCGGGCTCTGGGCGGCTACGGTCAACGACGTAAGTGGAGCGCACAGACCGAGGCGTGGCGCGTGTCGGGCCCTCAGGGTCGTCCCGGGGCTCGCTCGGCCCCAGCGCCCGGCCCTGGCTTGTTCATCTGGCCCTCTTGCTGGGCCTGCCCCGGGTGCCCTGACACGCTCCCTGAGCGTTATGTCTGTTTTGGGGGAGCGCCCCGTCCTCCAGCCTGTGGGGAAGATTGGTCAAGCTCTTGCGTGGGGACAGCTCTCCTTTCTAAACGCTGTTCCTGATCTTGAGGATCCCCTTTCCCGAAGTCCTGGCCCCTCGCTCTGCCCTGACGTGTTCTGGCTAGGTCAGGTCCTTATTTATTCAGACCTGAGCCCCCAACCCCTCGGCACTCCTAGCGGCGTCTTTGGTATTTGACCCCTCCTGGTGCCCGGGTGCAGCCATAGGGCCACACCCGTGAGGCCACAGGGGGCACTTTCTAGGGCTTCAGTTTCGGCAGAAACTTAGAAAGCGCCTGTGCCGCTTTCGTTTTTGTCTTTAAATGAGAAGGGAACTTGCAGTAGTCGCCACCCCCTTTCCCTCTTCCTTGCTTCCTGAATTTCTCTAGGGCTCCCATCACAGTTCCGGGAGTCGGGGTGTGGAGAGAGGTGAGATGTGATGGAGTGTTAGAAAGCCTAGTCTGGAGGCAGGAGTGTGTGGAAACTTCCTTTCCGGGGCAGGCCATTTGGGAACTTGGCATCCAGTAGTTACATGAGATGATGTGGGAGGAATGCAGGGGTAGAATTTTGGAAAGTCTTGCTATAGAGGGACGGGAAATCGGGAAGAGGTGGTATCTCCTGCTTTTCTAGAGTCAGTTGACTCATCCAGCTGTTTGAGATGAGTATTTTCCATATGCATTGAAATGATGTCCATGTTCTAAAAGAAGAATTTGTATTTCGATTTCCTCAATCAGGAAAAGAAAGTAGCACCAGAAGCTACAAATACTTCCTACAAAATAAAAGCTACACAGACGAATGAAAGCAGGTACCTTTCTGAATCTTTAAGACCCAGTAGAACCATTTCTTCCAGGATTCTCCTGGCTCGGTGCCCGGGTGTGTGTGTTGCTGATAGAGCGTGCATATCTCTGTTATTGAATTTCTCTGAACAGTAAAAGCAAAGCTCAGAGAACCGCACTCATAGTTTCATGCTGCTCCTGTAGTGAAGGGGCAATATCATAAACTAAGTCAGAATAAACAATGTTGGAAGTGAATGAGCTCCATACAGATCATTAAACTACTTGACATATCTGTAAAGCTCTTTGCCAAGTATTCTTTGGATGTAGAGACTCCAAAGGCCATGGAGAAAGCACGGCTTTGCTTTCTGCATGAGAAAGAAATTTTTCCTTGGGTCCCACATGATCTTTAGTCCTCTGTGACTCAGGCCAGTAGCAGTCCATGAAGACCTTTGCAAAGAGGAGGCTGAGTTTTTTCCCATTTCGAGTTGTCAAAACAGGAGAGGAGAGCGGGGCTTGCTTTCATTTGTACTGCAAATCTCAAGAAATGGTTCCTTTGATTGTAAAGGTCAACAAATAGCTTGAGCACCTATTGTGAGCCGTACACAAAACTGGCCATTGCTGTCGCAAAGACAAATTTTAGGCACAGCCCCTTCTCTCAAGAAGCCCACACAGTAATAGGAACAGCACACTCTTGAGTAGTAATTACATTCTCGGGGAATTGGTTGAGTAAAGAGCATTCTTGAGATGTTACTGGAGCACCAAGAGGGTAACCAGCCCAGCTTGCTGGAGTCAGTGCCTGGCTGGGTCCTAAAAGATGAATAGACGTTACCTTGGTGAAAAACAATGAGGAAGTACCGCAGGAGCGGTGCAGGAAATTCTTTGTGTTTCTGCTGAGTGAAGTTCTGGCAGGAGTGATAGAGGGGACTCGGGTCACTGTAAGCCTTCCAAGCTTGAGCTTGGCCTTGAGCCTGTGGCCAGGGGTCTACCCTCAGGCCTGCGGGAGCTGGGGCAAGTCATGTCACTGAGTGAACTGAGCTCAGTTCAGGACTGGAGCGGGCGAGTGGTGTGGTAGATCGCAGGTTACATGCCCCTTCTGGCAGCATAGGCACAAAATTGCCCTGTCTCCTTTTTTTCAAGTGAAGCCAGAATCCATATCTTTATTATGTCAACTAATTCAAAACTTTAAAAAAAGGCCCCTTGTCGACCAAACAAACCCTGTTTATAGGTTGGATTAGGCCCCCAGGCCACCATTAGCAACTTTTGAGTATGAATGAGGGAGAGTCATGGAAGGATTTTAGACATAATGCTAATCACTGTGGCTGCTGTCTAAGGATGTCTGTAGGCTCAGATCTGGAGGCAGAGGTACCAGTTAAGTTACTGCGGAAGTGTGGGCAGGAGATGTTGAGGGCCTGGATTAGGGCAGTGGTAGCAGCAATGGAGAGGAAGAGGTAAATTTGGGAAGTGTTTGTGAGATAAAGTAGGCATGCCTTGGAGATTGGGCAATGGAGATGAAGGACTGGAAGGAGCTATGGCTTCGGTGACTGGGTGGCATCACCTACAGTGTAGGTAGAGTTGGCGAGGAGCCAAGGAATGTGTCTGGTTTAGGGCAGGTTAGTGTGAAATGTCTGTTGGACATCCCAGTGGACATGACCTTTAGGCAGCGGGGTATGTGGTTCGGAAGCTCAGAGCAGGAATCCGGGCTGATGGTTTTAGCGTTACTGTTGAGACCGTTGGGGAGGGGTAGGAGGATATCAGGAAGAGCTGCCTGTCCTATTGGTGTTTCTCTTTCATTCCTAACCACTTGTTCATTTAACACAATCCCTTCTCACAGCATTTTTATTCTTGGTGAGGGCAGACATTAAGTAACTAATACATTATTTATTTCATTTTAATTGTGGAAAGGGTTGTGAAGAAGGCTGGGTCCTAGAGACCGTGTGAGCGAGGGCCGGGCCTGGTGTGGGCCATGGCGGAAGACTTTGAGGAAGGGACTTTTGAACTGGGCTTGGAGGGTAAGAAGGAATCAACAAGGTGAAGAAAGAGCGAGAGGGAAGGGTTTTTCAGTAAGTTTTCAGGTTGACCACTAAGGTCCTGGAGCAGGAAGGAATATCATACTTTTGAGGAACTGAAAAGAAGGTGGTAGAGAGGTGGGCAGGCCTTGACTATGCAGGGTACTGTCAGCTGCAGTAAGAATTGGTCTGTTTTAAGTACACACTGGTAACCGTAACATTTTAGGGAGAGGTGTGGGTGGTTTATCAGAAGTACATTCATATAGGTACCAAGAGAGCACGTGCAAATGCACAGATGGCTCTACGTCAGAGCGGCAGTAATCGTGCAAAGGCAGCAGCCCTTAGCTCCTGTCTTGCTGTCCCAGCTGAGGTGCTAGAGGCAGGAGCATTACCAAGCCTCATCTCACCTGCAAGGAGTAAATATGCTGGACAAGGCCTTAAGCAAGAGAGTCATGTGATCAGATTTACGTTTTTAAAAATTAATCACTCTGGTCGTAGAGAGCAGTGCAAGGATTAGAACTATATATTTTCCAAGGTAAAACTATACTCTTAAACAGTAGAGAAAAAAATTTTTTAACAAAATCTTTTTATGTTTCTTTGTTTTTCATTTTAGAAATCAGGACCTTTGATATTTAGGAAAACTATGTTTAACTCTACTGAGATCAAGTTTTCTGGTAAGTATATTAAGCTAATATAATACTAATATAACAATATATTATAAATGAGTAATATATAATATAAACTTATACATTAACTTGATGTAAACTAATATATTACATATTATAAACTAGGCAAATGTTTTGTTTTTAAGTGTTTCTAACATTTTAAGGGTTTCTTTTGTTTCAGTCAAAGCTCAGTTATTTTCAAGTATGGATTTTTCTGATCCTGTCTCAGAAAATCTAATATGATCATTCTTTAAAACTTATAATTAAAGTCTCATAAAGTAGGCTTCAGCAAAAAAGTATTTGACTTGTGTGAAATTTGACTCTGAGTCCCAGCTTTTAAAACTAGATAAATTCTTTTTATGAATATAATGAAATGTCATGATTGTGATAAAACCTTTATGCCTCTGAAAATTTTTAGAATATACACATGATCATAGTATGAAAAATTACTAGACACTAACGTTTTAATTAGGATTTTAGAGGTTGTGAAAGTGAAAATATTTGTTAGAGACTGTGTTGTCTATGTAAATACCGATGTGCGAGGGCTCCAAGTTACAGATCTTGAGGTTTTCAGTATTTTTAATAGGTTTACACTGGATCATATTTATTGTGATTTAACTCCTATTACTGTTTCCAGTAACTTGACTAGGCAAGTTGGTTGCCAGGGTTAAAGTTTTGGGATAAGGAGTAGTTTTTTGCTGGGTAGAGCAAATTGGCTTCCTGGGGATCCAAAGCCATGCCCCTTTTTTCTGTCACATCATCCTCTGGTCGTTGGGTGACTCTGCCATATGTGGGCCTTTGCTGAGGGCAGTAGGCTAGCCATCACCTAGAAAGCAGAGGTGGTTCAAAGCAACTTGGTGATATCATAGATCATCAGTAGTGATAAGAGCTTGGTAAGAGGAAATTGAAGTCCAAGGTGGGTGAGGAAAAAATGTTGGCATCTAATTGCTTTAATGAATTCATATCTCAATGTCTGGACAAACAAGATTTAAAAGACTAGTGCAGACAAAAAAGTTACATGGGAAAAAGCAAGTTATGTGGACCAGTGAAACACAGACTTTGATTTTTAAAAAAATCAATATGTCATCTCTGAGATCAGCTTAAGAGTAGACCACAGTTAAGACGGTGGTATTAATGTATCTATAGAAAGAATGAGGCAGCAGGAGGGAGTTAGGAGCAAAAGTATAAAAAAATGAGGATTTAGTCAGGCAAAAGCGGGCAATGTCCAAAAGCATCGTTGGAAGAGAAGTGTTCTTGAACTATGACTATAGCTGTGACATATGGCTGGCAGGTGTGGATGCAGCATCCACCTCCTTGAGCCTCCTTGTTCTGGTGCCATGCTTGCTAAGCAACCGTCTCATCACCATTGGGCATCCAGGAAGGCATGCTGAAGGGAGAGAGTTGGTTGATCGTTACATATCCACTTTACGTTACTATTCATTTTAAGTGAGTAATTGGGCATTCTGGTTCATATACTACATTGGTGATGTGGTGAAAAAGTGAGTCTGAGTGTCTGTTCTCACAGAACTAGATTTTGGTGGCTGCAAAGCTAAGATTTGTCCCTTGGATATGTGTCCATGCTGTGTGCTGGATCAGACATCGGGTGTCCTCTTAGGTGACCCCTCTTTTGCTACTGCATTCAAGATGGAGTCATGTGGAGCCACTGTTGAAAATCTCTCACTGTAATTCACCATATTAACAGCATAAAAGAAATACACCATATTGTCATCTAAATATATACAGAAAAGCATTTGAAAAAACTCAACACCCATTCATGAGAAAAACTCTCAGAAAACTAGAAATAGAAGGAAACTTCCTCAACTTCATAAGGGGCACCTATGAAGAATCTGTCTCTAACATACTGTCAGTTTTATCCAGCTTGATCAATAAATTCAGATAATCCCAATCAAAATTCAGACTTTTATGTAGAAGTTGACTAGCTGTTTCTAAAATTTATATTAAAATACAGAGGACCCGGGCTGGCCTGGTGGCATAGTAGTTAAGTTCGCACATTCCGCTTTGGCTGCCCAGGGTTCGCCAGTTCAGATCCCACGTGCAGACATGGCACCGCTTGGCAAGCCATGCTGTGGTAGGCGTCCCACATATAAAGTAGAGGAAGATGGGCACGGATGTTAGCTCAGGGCCAGTCTTCCTCAGCAAAAAGAGGAGGATTGGCAGCAGATGTTAGCTCAGGGCTAATCTTCCTCAAAAAAAACAAAACCAAAAAAAAAACAGAGGACCTAGAACAGCCAAAACAGTTTTGAAGAAGAACAAAGTTGAAGGGCTTTAACTCTCCAATTTCAAAACTTAAAGCTACAGTAATCATAACAGTGTGGTACCAGCATAAGGCTAGACATAGAGAACAATGAAACAGACTACAGAGCTCAGAAATAAACCCCCATATACAGGGTCAACTGATTTTCAACAAAGGTGCCAAGCTAATTCATTGCAGAAAGGATAGTCTTTTCAACAAATGATGCTAGAACAACTGGATATCCACACTGAAAAAATAAATCTCAACTCTTACTTCGGATCATGGATTTAGACACTCTATACGCTCATCTGTGTCCTCTCCTTCTGAGGCTCCGTTTACACATACGTTCGACTGCTTGATATTGTCTCTCAGGTCACTGAGGCCCTGTTAATTGTTTTTCAATCTCTTTCTACATTTCATTTTGGGTATTTCTATTGCTTTGTCTTCGGGTTCAGTGTTCTTTTCTTCTGCAGTATCTAATCTCTTAATCTCATTCAATGAAACTTTTTTATTTTGGATATATATATTTTTAATCTCTAGAAATTTGGTTCTTTTAAAAAATATCTTATTTCTCTCCTCAGAATTTTCATATTTTCCTTTACATCTCTGAGCATACAGAAAATATTTAGAATAACTGCTTTCACATTCTTGTCTGCTAATCCCATCGTCTTTATCATTTCTGTTATCTTTGTCCTATTGATTGATTCATGTCATGGTTATGAGTCAAATTTTTCTGCTTTTTATACTAGCGTTTTTGTTTGGATGGTGGATATTACGAATTTTACGTTCTTGAGTGCTATGTTGTATTGCTTTAACAACTTTGTCCTGGCAGACAGTTCAGTTTCTTTTGGGTCATTTTGATTCTTTCCAGTTTTGTTTTTAATTTCTTTTAGGATGGATCTGGAGTAGCCTTTACTGTAGGGCTAATTTAGCACCACATCTAAGGCGCAACCCTTCTGTGTCTCTCCTGAAAGCTTGGTGTATTTAATGAGGCCTCTCCACTCTGGCTAGTAGAAAATCAAAGTTCCCAGACTTGTGTGAACTCTGAGAATTGTTGGGCTTCTCCCTATGTGTGGGGAGGCCGCTATGCAGCCAGAGACTCAAGGGGATCTCCATACAGATTCCTTTTATCCTCTCTCAGAGCAGCTCCCAACTCTTGGGTATTCTGCCCCAGAAATTTTACTAGCCTCAGCTTGTTGAACTCTGAGCTCAGTTTGGATTCCCTCTGGTTACCAGCCTTCGAGACGACTCCAAGGATCCCGGCCTCCTGGTATTCATGACCTTGTGTTGTCCCCTACCATATTATATCAAGGTTGATCTGACCAATAGAACATGGCAGAAGTAATGGCATATCACTTCTGACACGAGGTCTTAAAAGATACTGTGGCTTCTTTGCTCTCTCTGATGACTCGCTCTGGGGGAAGCTAGCCACCATGTTGTGATGACACTCTTAAAAGAGCTTTCTCTAATTCTGCACTTAATCCTTCCCAGTCTGCCTTATCATGGTACCTTCCTACCTGAAACCTTTGGTGGTGCTTTGTAATATTCAAAATAAAGGAAGACTCCTTAGCGGAGCATGATACCCCTTATGAATTTTGTTTAGCGCTCTTTTCCAGCTTCAGCTCTTTGCCATTCCCCAATCTGTCTTCTGACCATGGCACAGTATTTTCAAGTGGTCATACTTATGCCGTGCTCTCACTCACCCTGGCCATTTGCATGTACTGTTCCACCCTCCTCCTCACCTGGCTACCTCCTGCTCTTCCTTCATGTTAAAGGTCTCTTCCTCCAGCAAGC
>NC_060271.1:63538354-63705887 GCF_021613505.1 Equus quagga
CCTGCTCTTCCTTCATGTTAAAGGTCTCTTCCTCCAGCAAGCCTGCCAGTACCCCATTCTTCACGCTCTCCTAGGCTGTGTTAGGAGCCCTGCCTGTTTAATTCTTAGCCCTTCCCTCCCCCAGTACCTTTTACGTCAAGGACAGGGATTGCTCTAGTTTACCATCGTGTCACTTCCTGGCACACAAGGAGTGCTCACTCAGTGTTTTTTGAATGAATAAGTCAATGAAGAGAACATTTTAGAGTGAAGTAAACAGTGACTTGGTGTATCTGGCTACTCAGTTGATTTTGACACTGGACTTAGCATAGCGATGAAATAAATAGTATTATAGCAACTTTTGGGTAACTATAATAATTTAATGAATTTATCTGTCTCATTTTGCAGTGACTTTTTGGAGAAATTAGGTAATATTTTACTCATTATTTCATTAAAGTAGCCTATTTTAAATTGCATTCTTGAACCCTTAAGTTTATATTAGAGTATATATATTCTTATTGTAAAATGAGACTTTCTTTTTCTAAACAGTTAAGTCATTCAGTTGTTCCGGGCCTGTAAAGTTTACCATACAGTGGTATTTGAAGTATTATACCTGTGACAATGAATATCCTACACTGGAAGTAAGTAAAACACAGATTTTTAATGTATATAAAGCTATGAAGAAAAAGTTATGAGTGTAAAGATTTATTAGCTCATCAGGTGAGGAGGCTGGAAATATAAAAACTTTTTTCTTTTTTTGCTGAAGAAGATTTGGCCTGAGCTCATATCTGTGCCAGTCTTCCTCTGTTTTTTATTCTGTGGGCCGCCAGCACAGCATGGCCTCTATCAGAGCAGTGTAAGTCTGCTCCCAGGAACCAAACCCAGGCCACCAAAGAGGGAGCATGCTGAGCTTAACTGCTAAGCCACTGGGGCTGGCCCTAGGCTGGAAGTATAGATTGTAGTTTTAGAAGTACCTCAGATTTATTTTGGGACTTAGGCAATAAATGCTTTAATTATGCTGAAGTGTATGCTTTCTGAGAAGAATACAAATCCTTTACTTTCCTTGTATCTTGTGGAAAATGTTAGTAAGTGCTTAAATCAGACATGTAGGAGCTGTTGATAAAGAGATTGTGGGTCAACAAATAAAAATCAACCTAATTTAAGAAAGAAATATAAAAGTTTCATTTCCTTCAAAACATTAGTAACAGGGAACCTAGAAGTTTAGTGAGGATGAGTACATTTGGTGAGGAAAAGTAGAGGAAAGGAGACATCTGGGGACAGGAGGGGAGAATGTGAGGGGAGGAAAAAGAGGGTTAGGGTTTCTGCTCCCCTGGCTCTGAACCTGGGCCCCTTCCCCTGGAGTGTCCCCTGGGCCCTTGTGTCCCTCATTAAGGCCTTTTGTTGTTTCTCATGTTGGTTGCTTGGAATGGTTTCCTTTTCAGCTTCTCTGTTATCCGTTGGTTCCTAGCTTGAATAATGTGCGGGTTTCCATGCTTTTATTTGTGTTGTCTTTCCATTTGCTGTGAAGGATGCCATTTTCCTCAATACTGCATTTTTGACTTTATCCCTCAATATTTTACCCCTTCATGCTAAACACTTCAGTGTGTGTTTCCTGAGAACAGAGATATTTGCTTAGATTACACAGTACAATTATAAAATTTAGGAAATTTAACATTGATACAGTACTGTTATGTAATAAACAGACCTTCTTTAAAATTTTGCCAGTGTTCCAAGAACATCCTTTTTAACAGTGGGTGTTTTTTGTTGTTGTTGTTGTTTTTTGGTACAGAATCCAATCCAGGATCACATTGTGTTTCTGCAATGATTTTTTTTTTCAGTCTTTCGTGACATGGCATTGATATATTTGAAGTGTACAAGCCATTTAATTTTACAAAATGTCCCTCAATTTTAATTACTTCTGATGTTTCCTCATGATTAAATTCAGGTTATATTTTTGGCAGGTATACCGGAAATTACTGGTTTGTCCCAGTTTTGGCCATCAGTGGTTTTAACTTTGATCACTGGTTAAGGAAGTTTCTGCCAGGTTTCTCTACTGTAAAGTTACTAGTTTTCCTCTTTGCTATTAACAATAATTTGTCAAGAAATACTTTTGTATTTGTATGTAAATACACTCTTTTTTCATCGATCCTTGTTTTAACATCCTTTGATTCTTGCCTGATAAGTTACTTACTACTATGCTAATTGCTAATTGGTGATTTTCTAATTCTCTGTTTTGTTCTATATTTATTAGCACTCTGCTGTGAAGATGAGCTCTCTCTTTGCCTGTCTTACCTGTCAGTCAGTCAGTCATGAGTATGAACTCACTGATTTTTACTCTGTTATATGGGTTATAATCTATTACTATTTTTATTTATTTTGCTCAGATTGTCCCATATTTGGCCAGTGGCAGCCAACTTAACTTTTTCTTGATGACTGGGTACTGCCATTAGGGGCATGGTTTTATTCATCCATCTGGGAGGCGAAGAACCTCAGGTCACTGATGTGTGCATGAGCGTCTCCCCTGCACTCAGTGGGTTTGCCATCTTCGCTTTATGTTACTAGGTGTTTGGTTTATCTTTTCTTGTAGTCAAATGCTGCTTTCTTTCTCTGTAAAATGTTTTATATATGGGATAAAATGGGGGTAGGCCCAGGACAAAGTATGTTTTATTTCTCCATGAACCATTTCCTTATAGTAATATCTTAATCACTTTTCTTACTGTAAGATTATGCTTGTATTATGTATTACTGTATCTGAGCACATTGGAATGGCTAAAATATTATGATTACGTCAATGATTCTTAAGGTTATATTCAGGGCCGGCCCGGTGGCCGAGTGGTTAAGTTCGCGCACTCCGCTTTGGCAGCCCAGGGTTTCACTGGTTCGGATCCTGTGCGCGGACATGGCACCACTTGTAAGGTCATGCTGAGGCCGCGTCCCACATGCCACACCTAGGGGGACCCACAACTAAAGTATACAACTGTGTACCGGGGGGCTTTGGGAAGAAAAAGGAAAATAAAATCTTTTTTTTAAAAAAAGATATTCACAACTTTTTTCTTTTCGGTATTTTGTTCTGCTGCATATTTTCAGTGTTCCAAACTGAATAATTTTTGGTATATAACAGAGAATTTTGCCTTGGGTAGGAGCTGTCACAGAAACATGACAGTGTTAATGAAGACTTTTGTGGTCATTATTTCGAGAACAAGGAATGTTGGACAACAAAAAATGACAACTTAGACTGCGATAGTGACTCGCAGGTGTTTCCCTCATTAAATGTGAGTATCTGTCTTGCCGTGTTAACATACAGTTTATTTTACGTAGTACATTCAAGTGTCAACTCTAATTCTGTTTTATCAGTATTTTGATAAAGAGAAGTGCTTAGGTGGTTAATTTTTAGGTATAGTTCTTGGTGTGTGTGGTAGTACGTAATAAGTAAGGTGTTGGCACCATTGTTCTGTTTATCGTGCCCCTTTGCAGCAGCATTCAGGAAAGAGGATCCTTTTATCTTCCCTTCAGGATCTGCTGTCACTTCGTCTCTCATTCTCTCTTCTGTCCGCTTCAGTCAGACCTTTGCCCCTATCATGCCATCAAAGCAGCTCTAGTCAAGTCACCAGTGACCTCTGTGTTGTTAAATCCGGTGGTCTCTTACCACTGACCTTCCCGAAGGTCTGTCAGCTTACTCGACTCACCAGCATTTTACGCACTCGAGCACTCTCCTCCTGCACGTCCTTTCTCCTTCCTAGCTTGGAGGGTTAGATTCCAAAACGTCGACAGCTGTCATCCCTGGGTAGTGAGACTGTGGGTCATTTTAACTTATTTTTTATTCTGTAAATTCTGAAATGAAAATAGGTCTTCATTAAAAATTTTAAAGGAGTCATTTAAAAAATTTGTGTTGAAGTATAATGAACACACAGTAAGCATGCATATCAGAAGTATACAGCTTGATGAATTTTCAAAACCTGCACACGCGTGTGTAACCCAGATCAAGTACAGACCATTTTAGCACCTAGAGTCCCCTTTTAGTGACTGATAATCTCCCCACTAACCACTGTCCTTGTTAAGGAAGTAATTTTTCAAAAGCAGGATTTTGTTAACTCATGTTTGGGGTACAGTGAGATTTGTTCTCTGGTGTTCAGCCTTCAAATATGTATTTTTTTCTTAAACTGTTTTTTTCTTAATTATTAAAGCTATTTCCCCATAGAAATGCAGCAATATAAAATGCATTTTTTTTCCCCAGAATAAAGAACTAACAACAAATATCAGAAATGTTTCAAACCACGAAGGATCAAGGGTAAGTCACTTTATTTGTCTTTAAATCAAATATATACAAATTATAGTAAAACTTAAAAGAATCTGCTGATGGATAGAACTTGGAGAGTGAGATATACAGTAGGGTTGTTAGGATTGGGAAAGAAAAAAGAAACATTATTTAAAACTGTATTTTCTTACATATGTCTATATGAATTTTGTGTTTTTTAAAAAATCTCTTTAAAGTTTACTTTAAGATTAACTTCTATGCAGCCTTTCTTTTCTTTAAAAAATAAAATTCCACTTTCAAATGCCCAAGACAGCATAGCAGTGGGCTGATATGTCTTGTCCTTAAGGATGTAAAGAAATGGAAGTCATGAGTGAAGCATGGGCGTGGGTAGGTGGTATTGGTATTTTGGGGAATTACTAAGAGTCAGAAGACCAAGAGGTCGAGAGGGTTGGAAGGAGTTGCGGGTAGGGACTGAAAGCAGGTTTGGAAAGCTCAATGTCTGCTTTTATACTGTGAGTGACTCTTCACATTTCTTGTTTTCTTCAACCGTCTCAGAGGGTATTTTGACAGTGGACAGGTATTCACTCTGCAGTGGCTGGGACGAACTCTCGTCTTTGCGCAAACTCTGTTGCAGGTGGAGGATTAGGAAGTGAAAGGGAAGGATAGGAAATATTCAGGACAGAGGAATGTGAAAAGTGTGGTCCCGCTGTGTGGGGCAACGGAGGGTTCATAGACTTTACAATGAGCAGTTTTAGTCCTCAGTGGGACTAAACTAGTAACACAGTACACTAAGGAATTTAAATAATTTAGCCTGTTTGCTGAATCTGAGTCATTTCTAACGATGTTATCTGACTTCTTCCTCCCCCAATTCAACTTAAAAAACAGACGTTTAAAAACCGACTGCTTGATGATATTAGGATAAAATATGGGAAGAGTAATACTGGAAAAAATATTTGAATGGTAATATTAAGTAAAACATAGAATGGTAACATTAGGGGGAAGACCTGTAGAAGCAAAACAGTAGAAAACGTGGAAGAGTGGGAAAAGCTTTTTTCCTTCTCCATCTCTGTGGGTCTAGGAGGGTGGTGGTAACAACTAAGGGAGAAATCCTTCCGCTGTCCACTGTCTTTCCTCTGCCTGCCGTTCCTTTTCATTGTTTTATTTGTATTTTCTAAAAGTTACCTAATTCAGTTACTAGAAGTGGTTTTAAATTGTGGTGAACAATTGCTTAGCTATATCTTATATAGCAATTAAAAAAAATAACATAAAGGATATTTTTTTTCTTGTTTCAGGATGTTATAGCCAGAACACAGAGAGATGGGTTTCATATCTTTATTGTTTCTATTAAAACGGAAAAAACAGATGCAAAGTGGAATTTAAATGGTATAGTTAAATTGTATTCATGTTTACTGTCTGCTTTTACTGTATTCTGTATTTTTGTCATTGACTCAGATTTTCTATATTCTCTGTAAAAACATCATTCAAAAATGAATTTCTGTTATAAAAATGAGTAGTCTCTTTATTCTGGGGACTTAAAACTTCATGCTTATCTTAACTATAATACTTTTTTTTTAGTGAATTGGAAATTTAAAATTAATTTAAGATAAATTTAAAAGATTTTAAACTTCGTAGTGAGATAAATTCTCCATCCTTCCAGATTAAAAGAAATTTTTTAACATGTAAGCAACATCTTAATTGTATTTCAAGTAGATTACATTATGTTTCTTGAAAATGGCCATCGTCAGGGGTTTAAAATTTTGTTCTTTGAAAAAAAAATTTTTTTAAACCTCTGTCTGTAGCCTGGGAGTAGTAGTAATATGTCTGCTGACTGTGGCTTATGTCATCTACGAGCTCCTCTACCCCCGCCCTTCCAACCGTGATAGGCCTTTTGTGCTTTGTTAAGCTGTAGTTGCTAGTGCCCAGTGCACGAGCGGGCTCACAATAAGCAGTTTTCAAGGGAATGAATACTTTCACCTATCCTAGAATTGATTGGCTGTCGTTTTCCAGAGCAGGCATCTCCTGGGCTGACAGTAGCCAAGCAGCATGGGAAGCTCCTGGGGATTTACAAACTGCTCTGATTCGTCCACCGGGGACACAGAGGTGAAGCCAGGCTTTGCCTCTGAGAGGTGCCCAGTCCAGTGGGGAGGCAGAAAGCAGTGAGATGAGACTGGCATTGCTGCAGAGGAGGCGCAGAGCTGGTGTTCCATGAGGGAAGCTGATGGAGGTGGCTGCTCCGGAAGAGTGGGAAGTAGGGCTTCCTTCCGGAAAAGACATAATGGGCCAGACCATGCCAAATAGAGGAAGCAGGGACCTTGACACCATTCTGCTACCTAGCTTTTTGCGCCCTTCCTTCCCAGGTGGTGCGTCTTTTCTCCTGACACCAGCAGGCAGTTTTAAGCACCTGCTAGTTAGTCACTGGAGCACTTGCTGAGCCCTGTGAGTCTTGCACTATATTTGACACTCAGTTTTTTATTGCTGTCTCAGTAATCCAGACTAGATGCTTGAGTTCAGTAATTTATCCCAAGTTACATTCAGGATGACAAAGTTCTCGGTGAGGTCAGTGACTCAGCAAGGGGCCCGTCTAAGGCTAGTACTGCTTTCCTTCTGTATACCACCAGATTTGGCTCAGGTTTCACAACAGCATGTGTACAAGTAGAGGTATCTTGATAAGATTACATAAATAACTAGTAATTACCCCATACCATGTGTGTGCTAGGTAAAAATTCAGGGGGTTTTTTAGCTTGGTTTGTATTCTTGGAGCCTTCTTGGAAATGAGCTTACATTTAAAAACTTAGGAAAAAACTGATTGTTAATTTAACTCTTTAATTTTTTTATTCCTACCCTCACCTTCGCCAGTTTCTCTCTCTATGATGGGACCTCATGGCTATATCTCTGCATCAGATTGGCCTCTTATGATTGTGAGTATTTCTCATCATTTTTTCCTTTTTTTTTTCTTAATGAATTTTGTATCCTAATTGGAAAATTTTAAAATTTTAAGAGCTCAGTGGTGGTAATCCCTTAGGAGCTAATGCTTTGCCATACTCTCTCTTTCTGGTTCCAGAGTGACTGGAATATAAAGGATTGGATACTTGAATGTAGAAATGTCAGTTTTCAAATAATCCAAAGGCTTAACTGACTAAAATTGCTTTTCTTCCTACAGTTTTACATGGTGATGTGTATCGTTTATATTTTATATGGCATACTCTGGCTGCTGTGGTCTGCCTGTTATTGGAAAGATATATTAAGAATCCAGTTCTGGATCGCAGCTGTTATTTTCCTGGGAATGCTCGAAAAAGCAGTTTTTTATTCTGAATACCAAAACATCAACAGCACTGGGCTATCAAGTAAGTTGCGATTGTCTCCGTGAAGATGGTGTGGTTCACCGGCTCCTAGCATGTGTGAGCAGAGCTGTGGGAGGCCCCTCTCTACAGTGGTTTGGGAACAGCCATGTTATAAGAGGAGAGATGAAGATGAAGAGGAGGGAAGCCCAGAAGAGAATGTCAGAGCAGGACTCTGACCTAGACTAGCATGTGGGCTGTCTTCATTTTCTGTTTTCCTTCTTGCTGACTTTCCCTCGCTTTCCTCCCCTTCCCTAAAGCTCAGCTACGGGTAATTAGATGAAAACAGCACAGAGTTCTAGACGGGGAACTTTAGATGCTGCCAATCCTTTTAACGGATTTGTCTGTTTTTTCTCCCATCCCCTTTCTTCTCCTTTCTCTTCCAAAAAAGAAAAGAAAACTTGGCCACAGGGAGTGAAATCAGTGGCACCGGGGTGAGCGGTGCCTGCAGCCTTCTTGCCTTCTCTCTTCCTCTTGCTCTGGCAGAGACCATTGGAGGCACCGTCACAGCCGACACAGTGTGTGTGAAGCGGGGAGGGTGTATGGTTGGGCATCCTCAGATGTGTCCCCCAAACTTCTAGAAGGCAGGTTTCGAAAAGGCCAGAGAAGGAAAGTACAGTTAATTCTATTGCTGAACCTTTGGAAAGGGAGAAAGCTCAGAAGGATTGGAAGTGCATAGGAATGTGCTTCTGAGTGGTTAGTCACAAATGATCTTGGTACAGGTTTTCAAAGGGCGTGGTTGTCTGCTATTTATTTTAAAATACTCCAGGAAAAAAAAAATTGAGTTTGAATATAGATGAAACAAATTTGGCATAATGTTGATAATCTATGAAGCTGAGTGATGGGTACATGGGAGTTAATTATACCACTTTCTGTACGTTGGGGAATGTTTGTAATTTCCCAAAATAAAAAGTTTGAAAGGACCCGTACAAAAGAATAAAGAAAGGACAGACATCCATGCAGACATATTAGAGGAATTACTACTCTGTAAGAAGTTTTCCTGATACTTTAGTGTGTGTGTGTGTGTGTGCGCTCTAAACCTGGTGAGGAAGGAAGGATGGGGCTGCTCTTAGTGCTGAGGACTAAGCATTCTTGAATGTCTGAGAAGGCGCTTCTGCTCTTTTGCTGTTAGTGGTGTCATCGCTTGTCTAGAGAGAGGAAAGGGTGGTGTGAACTTCGGTGAGGGCAGCAAAAGCCTGAGATCCATGAAGAGCTGAGAGACCATTTTAAGCCCCACTGTTTGAGATGACACCAGAACAGCTTGGAGGAGAACCCCCAGACTGCTGTGGGTGTCTTTGAGGGATCCTATGGAAAAAGAGAGCTGCCAGAAGACCAGGCATGGGCTGAGGTTGTTTCTGATTTTGCTAGGTGGGAATTCTGTAACCTAGGCTGTCTTTTCCATTGATCCTGAAAGGAGAGGCCTTAGAAAGATTTCTAAAAGGATGAGAAGCAGTGACTGTTAGGACCCAACATGAGTACTTAAGAATAGATCGTGTCAGATTAACTTCTTTCTTTTGTGCTTCTAGGTTGGCAGTAGGGCAATGTAACAAACTTAGTATATCTGGACTTCTTCAAGGTATTGACGAGGTCTCTTGTGATTTCTTGTAGACAAGATGGAGAAATTGAGCTGAAAACAAAAATAATTAGGTGGATTCACAACTGATATCTGAATATCTTTGTAGTTCTCTCCATCTTTACTGCCAGCACTCTCATCATCTCTTACCTGGATTTCTGGAATAACCTCCTGAGCGTTTTCCTCGCCTGCAGTCTAGTTCCTCTCCAAGCCATTAAGTAGAGCAATCTTGATAAAATAAAGCTGTCCATTTTATTCCAAGGGCTAGCCAACTTTCTCCAGAGGTCCAATAGTAAATTTTTTGGCTTTGTGGACCATACTGTTTCTATTGTAACTACTCAGCTCTGCCATTGTAGCATGAAAGCAGCCACAGACAACAAATGAGCATGGCTGTGTTCCAATAAAACTTTATTTACAACAACAAATGTAGGGCCAGATTTGGCCTGTGGGTTGTAGTTTGCTGGTTCCTTGTTTACTATCATTGACTTCTCACTGCCCTTAGCATCAAGTCCAGACTCATAGTATGGCCTAAAAACCCTATGTGATTGATCCGCACCTCTATCCCTAGCCTCTCTTCTTGACATTCTCTCATTATCGTCTCTGCTGCAGACATACTGAACTTTCACTTCTTGCAGCATATTTTGCTTTTCCGCTTTTCTCCTCCATGCCTTTGTTTGCATGTGCTATTTCCTTTGCTTTCCCCTTTCCCTCCCCTAAATAGTTAACACCTACTTAGCCTTCAAATTCCGATTTAGGTGTCTCTTCCTCTGAGAAGCTTTTCTGGACCCATGTACACTGCATCTCCCCAAATGTGGATTAGTTTCGCTTTCTTCATAGTCCTGGGAGATACTGTGTTACCTCTAGCACTTACCATCCTGAGTTCTATTTACTTGTCCTAACCAGAGTACAAGCTTCCAAGGGCAGGGATCATGGCGTATCTTTTACTATTATAGCCACTCAGTAGAGCATTACTGAATAAATGCTGAAGACTTCCTGGAGAAAAGAACTCCAGAGGACATTATGGTGTTCAGATATTCACAGGACAAGAAGAGGGACAGAGTTCTTTGTAACCTCACGGGGGAAAAACAGAACAGAGGGAAGCTAAGGAGACAGAGTTCAGGTTGATAGAAGAAAGCTGTGTCCAACAGAGCTGAGCTAATATGGAGTGAGCTCTTCAGGAGATAGTGAATTCCCCTCCACTGGGGTTTTCAAACATCAATTGGATTAGATGATTTTTAAATCAAATGTAGCTAATTCATCTGAGGTCAGAATGTATTGTACAGAGTACATATTTAGAATCTGGGTGGTGGGCCTTCAGGTGTACCCAGAGTGAATTATTTTCTTTCTCCCCCCCCCAGCCCAGGGTTTATTGATATTTGCGGAGTTGATATCTGCGATTAAGAGGACATTGGCACGCCTCCTCGTGATCATTGTGAGCCTGGGTTATGGCATTGTGAAGTAAGTATTGGTGTGTTGGAAAGATAGCGAGGCTCCAGTCTTGTGATTCTGTCTGTCTAGCCATAGGCGTGAGTCTACAGATGCAGTAGAGTGGGGCTGTTGAGCGTGGGACATTGTGGACATCACTCATTTCTAGGGTCACCAGAAGTTGGAGCTGACTTGACAGCACATAACAACAAACAGCATGACCTCTGCGAAACTGGAAACTTCTCAGTAGCGTAATACAGATCCCATAGGGAAATACCTGCCAGAACATGTTTTTAAAGGATTTCCCTGGACAGTCATGTGCTGCATAATGACATTTCGGTCAGCAACGGACTGCGTATGCGCTGCTGGTCCTGTAAGATTAGTACCATACAACCTAGGTGTGTAGTAGGCTCTATCATCTAGGTTTGTGTAAGTGCACTCTGATGTTCACACAACAATAAAATTGCTTAACAACGCATTTTTCAGAAGATGTCCCCATCGTCAAGCGATGGGTCACTGACTGTATTGGCTGTTTTATACTGTCCTCAAATAAAGATCCTGAATTTGAATTCCAGTAACTTTTGTTAGTTAGATGAATAAATAATCAACTTTAAGGGTAGTGGAAAATTTAAAATGGTTCTTGAAGTTGGAACCATTTTCTGTTTCCTTCTATGACTGTGTTTGGGCACTGGGAGAGAGAAGATTAAACACCAGGTCAGCAACATTTCTGACTGAAACCTGGCTATTCCCTGAAGACCCTCCTTCTTCTGGACCCTCTCAAGCAAATCTTCTCTCTCATACCTGTGAGTCACTGGGCTTGTCCTCTGTCCTCATTGCCTTTTTCAGACCATTCTTCTTCCTTCTTCCCTAAAACCCTCTGATCCCTGGAAGCCCATGCCTTCAGACTGGATCCCTGCTTCATCTTATTGCGGTCCCCTGTTGACTTCCAGATCTCTCCCCACATCTCTTACCTCTGAGCACGAGCTTCGATGTCTCCTCAGGCTTCATCTGTCAGAACTCCCTGGGATTTCAGTACCCGTGTGGAGGAGTCTTTAAGTAGCCTGCTGTTGCCTCCTCACCTCTGCTGCTCTGCCTGTCGCCCCCACCTCAGCTACTGACTTCCATGGCCATTTGCTAAACTTGATCCTTATGTGAAACTGCACCCTCTTCATAATCGCCATTTTAAACAGTCCACTTTTCACCTGTCACCTCCTCTCTTTCCTGTTTGCTTTCTCTGATGTCAGCTCCGGTCATTCTGTGACCCTGGTATGGCATCTGGCCTTTTGGTCCTCCCGCCTCCCACTGATCCTCCCCTGCTCGTGTCCTTGCTTTCTCCCTTTAGCTTATATTCCTGGTCCAGCAGGCTACCGACATCCTTGCATCCACCTGAAACCTCTGCCTGGCTCTTCATCAGCCTCCCTTGATTAATCCAGCTTTGCATCTGCTTCAGGCTCACATCTGAGCAGCGGCATCTGCCTCCGGAACACCCGACCACACTGCCCGGGCTCGTCTCGCTGCCTGACCCTGTGCTTCAAGTCCACCCTTGTTGCTGCTGGCAGTTCTTTTAGACCCCTTGTCAATTTATGTTCCCACTCTCCCGCTCTGCAGAAGACCGTTTTACCCCTTCCCTCTCCTCACACCTCCGATTTCCTACCTTCATCCACCTCAGCTGAGCTTGGTTCTTTTCTCAGAGGAAATAGAAGCTATCAGAAGGGAATTCCGTGTGTTTCCACCACACGTCTGTGTCATTTCCCCCATGTGGACCACACGCAGGATTCTGCTCCTCTCTGAAAGGCACAGACTGGCCCTGCTGGTGGTGATGTCCTGCCCCCGTCCTTGTGCTCTAGATCCTGTTACCTCTCATCCGTCAAAGAAACTGCTCCAGCAGTCAGTTCCATTTTCTCCTCTATCATCAGTTCTCCTTTCTGTTGTGTCGCTCCCATCTGCATGCTGTCATTTTCTGTCATCTTCAGAAGCAGAACCCTCCCTCAATCCCACATAGCCCTCTCTTCTGCTTCTACTTCATTTCTCTTCATCCCTGAACAGCATAGTTTGTTTTTTTTTTTTCTCTATGACCAGCTACAGAGAAGAAAAGATCTTGGCCCAAGTTCACAGGTGGTTGGTACAAGCCAAAAATGTTTAACTGCTGAATTACAGGCCTAATCAAGGGTGGCCCTAAAGGACAGTGGTGAAGGGAAATCTTCCAAGTAAGCAGAGCTGTAAGCAGTACACTTGCCATCCATTTTTTTTCTTTTTTTTTTTATTAATGTTATGATAGATTACAACCTTGTGAGATTTCAGTTGTACATTATTGTTAGTCATGTTGTGGGTACACCACTTCCCCCTTTGTGCCCTCCCCCCACCCCCCCTTTTCCCTGGTAACCACCGATCAGATCTTGTCAATATGTTAACTTCCACCTATGAGTGGAGTCATATAGAGTTCATCTTTCTCTGACTGGCTTATTTCGCTTAACGTAATACCTCGAGGTCCATCCATGTTGCTGCAAATGGGCCAATTTTGTCTTTTTTTTTGGCTGAGTAGTATTCCATTGTGTATATATACCATATCTTCTTTATCCAATCATCAGTTTCTGGGCATGTAGATTGGTTCCACGTCTTGGCTATTGTAAATAATGCTGCGATGAACATAGGGGTGCAACGGACTCTTGGGATTTCTGATTTCAGTGAACAGCATAGTTTTTCAAATGAGTTGTCTGTACTTGCCACTTCAACTTCCTTCGTTTTCTTTAGAACATACCCTAATGAGCTTTTGCCCCATTTTTCCACTGAGACTGCTCTTGTCAAGGTCACCTTGACCTCTCCTTGCCAAATCACGTGGCCCTGCTCAGCTTTTGTGGGAGGACCCGGTCAGCAGCTTTGGTCGTGGAGCCCTGGCTGCTCCTTACTGGTCTCTTCTGGACCCTCTTCGTCTTCCTGAGCTCCAGCATCGGAGCACCCAGGTGCAGGCCCCACCTCTGCTCTAGGACTTGCACCCCTGGGGTCTCCCATCCAGTTATGTGGCTCTAACTTCAGAGCACATCCAGAGTGAGCCCTTCCCATCCCTTCCACAGCCTCCCCCCTGGTCCACGCTGCCATCTTCTCCTGTGTAGACTACCTCAGTAGCCTCCTAACTGGTTTCCCTAACTGGCTTCTGCCCTGGTCTCCTGTCAGCCTTTTCAGACAAAGCAGGAGCCAAGATGATCCTTTAAAATGTACCTCCTGCCACTCGCCCGTTTGAACACTCTGCTCCATCCTGTCGGCTTTCATGCTGTTGCTGTTCCTTAAACACAATAAACTCTGCCTCACAATGCAGTGGAGCCTCTGCCTGTGAGCCTCTTCCCCCAGAGCCCGGGCAGAGTTTGCCCCCTCACTTCTTTCAGGTCTCTGCTCCACTGTCATCTCCCAGGTGAGACATCCCTGTCAGGATTCCTGCAGAGTGCTCACCCTCTGTCACTCTGACCCCTCATCCTTTTGACAAGGCCTCTTGATGTATATGTTAGTAGTTGTTGTTTCTCCCCCCATTGACTGGAGTGGGAGCTTTGCCTGTTTTGTGTGCTGCTTTCCCCTGAGGCCCCAGTGCAGTCCCCGACACCAGCAGGCACTCAGTCAGTATGCTTCGAATGCACACGTGTGCTTGTGAGCTCAGGATTCGTGTCATTAGCAGGATTTTAGCCAGGAACCCTTCTTTTCGTTGGAATTTTATTGAGATTCCTTCCCAAATTGCTTTTTTTATGGGGGGCACGCTTAGTACAGGAAACAGAACAAAAATCTCTCGTGGAATCTTGTGGTACCTCATGGTTCTAGTTACGAACATCAGGTGCCTGGGTGTGGAGTGTGGTTGCTACAAAAGGAATAAAAGTTGAACTGATGTGTAAGGACACAAGCCGTTTGTGAATGACTCCATTCGCTGTCAGCTTGTTGTAGTCCACTCTTCCAAAGTGACAGCAGTAATAATTCTGACTCTTGGAGTGTTCCAGCTAGCTGGCTACAATGAATCAGAATTTAGATTAACTAAATTAGATATGTAGTCTTAAATACGAGCTGTGAATATTAATTTAGTTTTTACTTAGACTTTGTTTTAAAATGAGTATCGTAAGTATTTTTTCAAAACTGGTTTTTTCTTGTAGTTACTCTGAGAAGAGGGTCTTTGAGCTAAAACGTGTGTACAATAAACTCTGATTTGCAACTGTCATGAAATTTCAGTTCTATTTTCAAAGTATTAATTGCAAAAGTCACCATCTTTGCATTTTCCCATCTCATTTATATTTTTAAAGAATCAAAAATGTTATTTTAATTCTTTTCAATGTAAAGAATGAAAACTAAAGTCTGTTAGCACTCTTGGTTTGGGTCTTGAGAGAAGGAGAGTAATGCAATTCGATCTCCTACTATCCTGCTCTTTCTCTGCCCAATTCGTAAAATCAGTGGATTATATATCTCAGAATGATTTCTAATCAGTGCTAGTGGGAGAATTAAATGATTATTTCTGCCAGTGACACTTAGAAGTTGGCACCCACCTTCCTAGGTTTCGTCAATCTACTCTTCCATTCTGTGGAAATAGTATCTGGGTTATGTTAATTATATTGCTTAAATTTCAGCAGCAATTCTCTGGCACCTGTTTGGCCTCAGAATGTTGCTTCATGGGCATCAGTACAGCTTCAAGTCCTAGAGAAGGAGGCCCACTTATTCTGAGCCTATTTCTGCTTTGTTTTCAAGAAATATGCTGTTTCCTGAAACAAAGTCGCTCAGCGGCAGAGGCGAACTGATTGATTAGGTAGCGGCTCCTCTGGTATTGGGAATGGGGCTGTGTTGAATTCAATTGCGTTTCGCTCAGCTGTGCCTCCTCTTTCTCTGCCTCCCTTCCTCGTTCCAGGCCTCGTCTAGGAGCGGTCATGCACCGGGTGATTGGACTGGGGCTTCTCTACTTTGTCTTTGCGGCTGTTGAAGGCGTGATGAGAGTCACCAGGGTAAAAACAGTGTAATTCCACTCCTGCCTCTTTTTGTTGTTGCTATAAATATGATCTTACTTTATATCTCCTGAGATGAATTTTTAAAGTAGGAAATTTATGAAAAAGGCCCAATTTGAGTTTTTTCCCCTATGGGATATTTTCCCTTTTTAATACTTCCTGAAATTAAAAGACTAAATAGAGTGCTTCTTAAAATGATATGATTGATTGTGAAGGCACCAGTTGATGTCATTTCAGCAATTAGCTTCATCTCAAAAATATTCCTGGTTGTCCTTTATAAAGAACATTTGTCTTTGTCATTATGCAGTCTCGAACACATTCATTTCTTCCCTGATCCTTGGTTTAAACATATGTAAGTGAACAGAAAGTTACTTAGGCCCTTCACGCATACAGACATTATATCTCGTCTCTCTTACGTCTCGTTTGGTTATACATTTTCTCCTCGACTCTTGTGAAAATATTTTGGGGATTCAGCAGACCTCACTCTAGGAAGGACAGGAAGGAGATAGTGTTCAAGGGAAAAATGACTCTGGCAATGTGGGCAGCAATGCTTTGCTCTCTAGAGAAGAGTCAGAATACTTATGTCATGAAGACCCCTAGATTTCTAGCTCTCAGTTTTTCTTAATAATATGGTTGACGACTAAGTGATTGGGAAGCTTATGATATTTTACTTGATTCAAAGCACCTTGTCATTTTTCCCCAAAGTGTCTTTTGGATTAGATGTATAAATCAGATCACTGTGCACGGAGTGGTTAATCTGTATATTGCCACATAAGTTTACTTCATGTATTTTGACCTGATCCTTAAAGCAGGACATTTGTCCAATAATGTTAACAGCCTCATTCTTCTTCCTGTTGCCTTTGATACACCTGCATTCTGTGTTAGGTGTACCTGCTCTTTTCGACTTTGACCCATTGAATATTCTGCATTTATATGTGTAATTCACAGGAATCAAATCTTTGCTAGGAAGAAAATAGAAAAGATAAATATCCCACATGTAGATGTAGTATATACATTATATTTCCTTAAAATTTTCCTAGTCAACACCTTACATATACAGTAGTCCTCCCTTATCCTGGTTTTGCTTTCTGTGGTTCAGTTCTGCAGTCAACTGTGATGCAACAGTATTAAATGGAAAATTCCAGAACTAAACAACTGATAAGTTTTAAATTGTGCACCGTTCTGAGTAGAATGATGAAATCTTGTGCTGCCCTGCTCCGTCCCTCCTGGGACGTGAATTATCCCTTGGCCAGTGTATCTACGCTATATCTGTGCTACCCACCTGTTGGCCTATTAGGACAAAACACAGTATACAGGGTTCGGTAACTGTTTGGTTTCAGCATCCACTGGGGGTCTGGAAACGTTTCCCCTGGGGATAAGCGGAGACTACTGTACTGTTTTAAATGTGAGTCTCTGTCAACTCTTGATTAGTTAGAGTAAGTGTCTCATCTGTGGTTTGTTTACACCCTTCCACACAATTCTTTCTCCTTGTTTTACTTTCCTTCATGTCCCTTCAGGTGCAGGAGGAAAGATCAGGAGTCCATTTCATTAGTAGCGCTGGCTGTAGGCTTGGTGCGGAGAGGGGAGAGATTGAACGAGTTGACCTAAGTGGGACTGGGGACACGATGCTTTTTACTTGCCATTCCATGTACAATTTTACCTTAACATCAAACAAGTTGTTGACAAATTAACATATATTGCTGCCAAAACAGATAATTTCCATGTGCTTAAGTGCAGTTCTATTAGGAAATAAAACCTTTCTTGTGGCTTTTCTAAAGTGATGAGATGAGCTAAATTGTTTTTCATCAGATGATAATTCCTATAGTATAATGAAACTGTACTATTTTCCTATTTTTATCTTTCAGGGTTCTGACCATTTAGCGGTTATTTTGGGTGACATTATTTTAGCAGTTATTGACTCCATTGTTGTATGGTTCATATCCTTTACTATGTCCTTCTAAGATAGTTTGTTGTATCATTAAAATCAGATTACATTTAATTTGCAATAATAATAGAAAGAAATATAGTTAGACATTGTTGTTACCTGAATATAGGAATTTAGTTGAGGGTGAAAAAGTAACAATTCCCCAAGCAGAGAATATCTTTATTTTCTCTACTTAGTTCAGCAAACAAGTGCTCAGTATGTGCCCCATACTGAGGAAGTATGGAAGAAAAGGTATTGTCCCTGCGTTTAAGGAATTCAGGATCTGGTAGGGGAGACAAATGCATCACTAGGAGCAATACAGCAATAGTAATTGCCATTTTAGAAAGGTGCCCTGCAAACAGGGAGAAGGGAGAAATTAATTCTAGCATAAAGTCAGGAAAGACTTCATAGAGATGGTAACATTTAAATTGAGACTGGGAGAACAAATAGAGGTTTAGTAGGAAGAGAACTGGGGAAAAGGCTTCTGGGAAGAATTGAGGGGAACAAATAGCTGGAAGCATGAAAATATAGGGACAGTGGCAGACTGTCCCAGAGTAGCTTGCCTGTAGGTGAGCATGTTGGGAGAATCATGGAAGGTGGATCCAGAAGAGTAGGATAGAATGACATGCTCAGGAAGTTAGAGTCCCTTCTGAAGGTAGAAAATAGAGGAATTGAAACTGCATGGGTGAATAACATGAAATCTGTATTAGAAAGAACTCAAGGATGACGTGAAAAGATCGCTTGGGAAAGGAGAGACTAGAGACAGGAAGTCTAGTAAGGAGTCATTTGTAGTAGTTCAAAGAAGAGATGGTGAGGATTAGAAATAGGGCAGAGGAAATGGAGAAAAGACTCTAAATAATAGACTTGCTAGAAATGGGTGGCAAAAGACGGGAGAGAAGGCTTCAGAGATATCTTGCATGTCTCATTTGGGTGGCCGGGGGCAGCGTTGCCATTCTCCAGGCGGTGAACTTGGAGAAGGGACCATAATGGATGAGGTTTGAGCTGCCTGGGTCATTAGTGTGAAGAGTTGGAAACCCCAGCTTGGGTTTGCAGGAGTCAGAATGGGTGATGAAAGTTGGAGGTCATCTTTGTGTGGGAGAAGGTTGCAGCTGTGGCAAGCAACCCAAGAAGAACATGTAGACCAGCAAGAGAAGAGAGGAGCCAGGATGGTGCCTAGTGGAGTGGAAGTGTGCATGGAAGGAACACCAGGGTGAAGGATGTTGTCCTGCAGTGGAGACTGGGAGAGCTTTGATAAGGAGAGGTGGTCAACAGTAGCCAGTACAGCAGAGAGGTGAATTCCCAAGGCGCACCTATGTGGCTTTGTTCATTCCAGAGGTCATAGTGGGGACAGTAGGAGAGTGGCTTCAGTGAAGGTGGTGAGGCAGAAGCCATATTATAGCAGGAAAAGTTTTAGAGGCAGTGTTAACTGATCCTGGGGGACCCCCCTCACTGATGCAGTGACTCACATTGCACCTGGGGAATTCCAGTGCTTTTTCCTCCAAGACAGAGCCCTCTAAAATGCATTCATGGAAATAGGAGGAATTCTATAGAAACTATGATCTGGTCACAGCAGAATGCAGGGTGAGGCAGAGCCCAGCACATTTTTATCTGTTTCTTCTACATCGTGTCCTCTTTGAAACTCTTTCCTATAGATGACTTTATTTTTACCAGGTTCTTTTTGTTTCTACTGTCTTTCATAGTCGTTTTTTAGCTGTGAACGTTGAGTGTTCTTTTGTTTTTCTTGTATTTTTTTCCATTTTCTCATCTTTGTGTCTCACAGGAAGGGCCAGAGGGCTTGAATTTGCCTGTGTCCCTTCTCTACAAGGAAGCTCTCCCTTTCTGCAGGTGTGCTAGCAAATAGAGCTCTTTTCTTTTTTGAGGAAGATTAGCCCTGAGCTAACTGCTGCCAATCCTCCTCTGTTTGCTGAGGAAGACTGGCCCTGAGCTAACACCCATGCTCCTCTTCCTCTACTCTGTATGTGGGACGCCTGCCACAGCATGGCTTGATAAGTGGTGCGTGGGTCCACACCCAGATCCAAACCGGTGAACCCTGGGCCGCCAAAGCAGAGCGTGCACACTTAATCCCGGCGCCACTGGGCCAGCCCCAAATACAGGTCTTTTGATAGGCCTCCCTGAATCCCTTGTGGGTGGTTTTTTCTAAGCCTGGCCTGCCTATTCTTCAAGTTCCCTGTTTGTGAATTCTTGGTATGCTTCCAAGTTAAAAACAAAACAAAAACCTTTTCCTTTATTATCTTTATTCTCTAAAGCAGTGGTTCTTAACCATGTTTATGTCCTGGGATCAGAGATGCCTTTGAAAGCTAATGAAAGCTGTTGAGTCTCTCTTCACAGATTACAGACACATAGCCCACAGAGGAGTTTGGTGTGCACTGGGGCATTTAGGAACCTCCTTGGGGCCAGCCTGGTGGCGTAGTTAAGTTCACATACTCCACTTTGGCAGCCCGGGCTTCACAGGTTCAGATCCCTGGCATGGGCCTAGCACAGTTCATCAAGCCATGTGGTGGCTACATCGCACGTAATGTAGGGGAAGACTGGCACAGATGTTAGCTCAGGGCCAATCTTCCTCACAAAAGAAACAAAACAAAAACCTCCTAAATTATATCCACGGACCCCCAGTGTCTGAGGAGTGTCTAGTTAAGAGATACAACCTGATTTATAGAGTTGTTTCTAACCGAATTGCTTAAAAATTGTATTCTACTTGTGTTGAGAGCTACTAGTTTAGAATCCAAGTTTATTGAATAAAATTATAGTTAAATAAATCCACTCTTCTCAGAGAGTGATATAAATATCTTTCTCTAGTGTGGTTTTTGATATTTTCTACATTAAAAAACATGTGAAGGCGTTCAGTTGTTAAAAAGGTGAAGTGCGTTCCTCAATTCTGCACGCGATCAGTGTTCCAGCTCCGAGTGCTCATCCCCAAGGCCTGTAGAGCCGGCTCTGCCGGGGCTGCGCCACAGCGCTTGTTAGGGGTCTCGCCTGACTGGAGAACAGTGGGCAGGCAGTGCAAGCATGCCTGGAATCTGGATGGGCAGAACTGCAGTGAAGATGAGCTAGCTATTGGTCTCAGCGTTACTGTCTCCAGTTCTTGATGTCTTTTCTTCAGTCATTATGTGTTTAGTGAATGAGCTTAAGATAGCTGTTCAATTTGGAATTGTCTTATTTCTAAAATTGTATATGTTTAGAACCTTTAACAAGTAAGAGAGTTATGTTCTTGAATCAATTAATTGAGCTGTAGACTTTGCATTTTAAAAAAATCTATATGAGGCCAGCCCTGTGGCATAGTGGTTAAGTTCGCGCACTCCACTTTGGCGGCCTGGGGTTCATGGGTTTGGATCCTGGACACAGACCTACACACCACTCATCAAGCCATGCTGTGGCATGTCCCACATACAAAAAATAGAGGAAGATTGGCAGAGATGTTAGCTAAGGGACAATCTTCCTCAAGCAAAAAGAGGAAGATTAGCAGCAGATGTTAGCTCAGGGCCAATCTTCCTCACCAAAACAAACAAAAAACAAAAACCAACTATATTATCTTTTCTCCTGGTAATTTACAGATATGTACGTCAAAGATTTCTTGTTTTAACCATCCACAAGGTAGTCCATTGGGCAAAATACAAAGTAATGCCACTTGGCAGGAAATTCCAGAGAAAAGCAGCTATGAAGGCTCTAGTTCCATCTATATTTGAGTGAGAGTAAGTTATCACCTTTGTGGACAGCATTGATTTGGTCCATTCCAACACATAAGCAGGCAAATTGGGGTGAGAGCATAAGGAAAACAAGGCGAAAGATTTAGTTTGCTTGTTGTTAATATTTTAAATAAAGGTATTTAAGATAAAAGTCCTAATTCCAGAAGTTAAAATTATCTTGATTTTTTTCGTGGTGAGAGAAGGGACATTTAGTGTCCATTTCTGCTTGTACTTGAGTTTCTGATGTTTGTTTTTAGATTGCTGTTTGGTCACTGTCACTACTGAAATGAAAAGTCTGCTTTGTCTGTGCAGAAAGGTGGAGGGTTTCACAAATGATTGCAAGCGACAAGCGGAAGCAGCAGGACTGCACACATGTAGACTTGAGTGCTTGGATAATGACCTGCTGCCTTTGATTTTCATGAACTCACTGTAGCTGATTCTGTAAGAATCTAATTCTAAAGTAATAGAGAAAAACAGCCTGAAAAATTCAAAAGCCATAGCCGTTCTCATGAAGCCCTGCCACCTCTTTTTTCCTGCTTGTTTGTTTGATGTTTTTTGCTGTTTTGCTGCAGGCAGATGACCCTGATCTTGTGCTGCTGGCCAGCCTGCCGCTCTCTCTCCTTGACTCTGGCTTGTGCTGGTGGATATCCTTTCCTGCCGCAGCCGCACGGCCACACTGCCTCTCCCTGGGCTGATGGGCCCGTTTGCTCTCCTTCCTGCCCTCCTTAACCGGGAGAAGGGCTCATGCTTTGCCTAAATTAGCAGTGCCTTGGTAAGTGGGCCTTAGGCAGTTTGGGAGGTGCTTTTGATCTTTTTATTCCTTGGCTTTTAAAAACGCTTTCAAATTATTAAACAAGATTAGGTTTTTAACATAGGAAATTGGTTTTGGTCAGGAATTTCTAAAAAGTATTTGTCTTCATATGTTGAAAGAGTTAAAGCACATTTGTGTTTTTGGAAATTCTGAGAGTGGCCTTAATTGGTTGGATTGTGTTATTTTAGAAATTGATCTTCTTTTGCAATTTACTGGTCATTTAGAAAAATTGAAAAAGCAATTTTGGTAGTTTTAGAACTAAAATGAAGTTTTCGATCAGTGGCGTATTTGGAATTTAAAATAGAAAGCATAAGTGCAAAACTTGCCGCTTCCGTTCTTTTGTTCACCTCGGTTGTTTTCCGTGCGTGGTTCATGAACAAAGCTCGTGGTGTGCTCCAGAGGAAGTACAGACAGGGGGCTCTGGCTTGAGTCCCGGCTGCGCTGCTGCGGGACCAGTGCGGAAGCCCTCTCTGCCTGTTCACGCTGGATCGTGCTGTGCTTTCCCTGAGCCTGTGCTCCTGGAAACCAGCCCTGGTTAGGGGAAGTGTAACCTTTGATGTTCTGGGAAAAGGCTTACTACAAATAACCCCATTTCCCCACAGGACTTGGGTGAGCTTCCCAGATGCCCCTTGTTTACCTGTGACAAGGCCAGATACATACCTGTGCCCCCACTGACCACCTGGACAAATACCAGACTGGACCAAACCAAGTGGTCCCCTTCTCCCAGGTCCCTGAGCTTTTGTCCCCCCACAGCCTTCCTTAATGGCCTTTCCTGAGAATCTGACCCCAAGGAAGGGCATTTCCTGATCAGTCACACCACCCACTCCCCTAGACCTCCGCCTCCCTGTGAAAGCCAAGCCCTGCCCTGCCCGACTCTGGGCCTCGTGCAGGTCTCAGCGTGCAGATTGCAGTGTTCTCCCTGTTGCGCTGATCCTCCATCTCCACTGCAGGAACCTTTTCAGTAAAGCGACTCCTTACCCAAGTCCAGATTCGTTTTATTTGACATACTTCAGTTTTTAAATTTATAGACTGGAACTGGTAGATTACCTAACTTCTTAGTTTCGGTCATTCAGAAGATAAAACGGGAATAGACTGGAAAGAATAAAATAAGAAAGAAACAGAAATAGAAAAGCACAAGCCCAACGGCATGTCATAATGTGTCTAAACAGCGTTCAGCCTGGGGGACCCGGCGTTTAGGGAGTGACTCCATCCTGTGTTTTGGGAGCTTGGCATTGAAGGAGCACATCACAGATCTTCTTGCTTATGTTGTCCTTGAAGTTCATTTAGTTCAGACAATGGTACATCGTAAAGCAAATTCTGTGATAAAATTGGTGTCATGGTCATACAATATTGGCTGAAATAACATATTCTCTGTTTTTATTAACTTTAAATTATAGGAACTATATTTAGCAGTACTAATTTTGGAGATGCAGTAGATCTTATTTTGTTTTTTATTTTAACTGTTTATTATTATGTAAAATGTTTTCCCTTAACTTTTTTCACATCTTTATAAGTTTGGCACAAACTATGAAGACTCTAAGGCTAAGAAAGAACACAGTGAAATTTTCTTTATACAGGCACTTCACAAATACTCTCATCTTCGCTGTACTGGGTAAGCAATTTAATTTTCCTCATTATAATAAATTATTGCAGTATTGCATGTTCCTTTAAAGCTGACTTTTTTGGTGTGTTTCAGCTTCTGTAGTGTTTATGGTGTGGACAGTTAAGACGTTTAGAATTGCAAAATGTCGATCAGTAAGTATAATCTTCCTATTTAAACATTTTCCATTTTTAATTATACTATTTTATTTTGTGTAATTTTGAAGAATTTAGTTTGTGTTTGTAAATAGAAGTAATTTTAGTGGAGATTTTTCTGTTTACTTTGGATTATTGTATATGAATTATAAAAACTTTTACCTCCTTTAAATGAATCTGAAAAAGTTCCTCCTAAACCTACTTTTCCAGTTATGCCCTTTTCTGAACTTCCTTTTATATATTTTGAAAAATAATTCTCTCCCTATATAATTTAAGATAACAGGAAATCTTTTGCTTCCTGCATAACATGAAATTGGGTTGTTTGTGTCTGAATGGAGCTGTAAACCTTCAGTCTGATGTGTTTCTAGGATGGTATAGTCATTATGAACATTCAGGAGATACTCCCCATGGGTTCTCTAGTTAGAAGAAGATGCGTTTGTTAGACTTAACATGTGGAAGGCCCTCTTTTGGGGGCTTCTTGATTTGGAGCTTGTCTCTGGTTCTGTATGAACAATTACAAGCAGCCCTCTAAAACTCCGGGACTTCTGCTGCCTAAGGATAACTTAGTGAGAGGAGAGACTGAATTTTTTCTTTCCCCTTCCCTCACGTTTTATTTTTCACTTGGAATTCCAAGTGTATCTTTTGGATTTTTTGTTTTCTAAGTTTTTCTGTTAACCCTAAAATTTTATGGAAGGGAATGTTTATAATGTGAAACAGCCCTGTAGAAACATTTCTACCACCATATAATAAAATCTCCTGTCTTATTAAAAGCAAAATAACCTATTGGGAAAAATACTGCGTTGAGATTTTTGTATCAGAAAGTCTAAGGTCAGCAGTGTCAAAAAGACCCATTGTCAGCTTGGTTCTAATTCTGCTATTAACCTGCCTCATGACTGTTCTCATCTAGAAAATAGAGTAAATGACCTTCGAAGCCCCTTTAAACTCTGAAATTCTTTTTATTATGATACCAAACTATGTAATTTATGTTAGGATTTTATTCATCTCATTGATTATAAGGCTGAAGTAAGCATTAATGTTGATTTTATAAAGATACTTTGTGTTAGTTTTTATGTTTCTTGAAAAAATATGTACTTATTTATTTGGAAGACTTACCAGTTGGAAAGATTTCATTAGTACTTGTCATTGTACATTATATCAATGGGAAATCTGTATGTTTATGTTTATCAGAAAAGTAACTTTTTTGGGGGGCTGGCCCTGTGGCTGAGTGTGTGCTCCACTTTGGCGACCTAGGGTTTTGCTGGTTCGGATCCTGGGCGCCGACATGGCACCGCTCATCAGGACATGCTGAGGCAGCGTCCCACATGCCACAACTAGAAGGACCCACAACTAAAATATACAACTATATATACTGGGGAGATTTGGGGAGAAAAAGCAGAAAAAAAAAATAACTTCATGTTTGAATTGTCCTTGTTATAGGATTGGATGGAACGCTGGGTTGATGATGCATTTTGGAGCTTCCTTTTTTCACTTATTCTTATTGTAATAATGTTTTTGTGGAGACCATCAGCAAATAATCAAAGGTACCTAACGTAGGAAAACTCAAGTTCGGCAAGCATTTGTTGATCACCTGCTACAGTGTTAAAAGGCTTCCCTAAAGGGGCTGGCCCCGTGGCCGAGTGGTTAAGTTCGCGCGCTCCACTGCAGGCGGCCCAGTGTTTCGTCGGTTCGAATCCTGGGCGCGGACATGGCACTGCTCGTCAGACCACGCTGAGGCAGCGTCCCACATGCCACAACTAGAGGAACCCACAACGAAGAATACACAACTATGTACCGGGGGGCTTTGGGGAGAAAAAGGAAAAAATAAAATCTTTAAAAAAAAAAAAAAAAAAAAAAAAAGGCTTCCCTAAAGCATTTGTAGAAACTGTGGGGAAATAGTCCTTGCTTTCAAAGGAGTATACAGTCACGTAGGGAGACAGACATAACAAAGCAAGACAGTGAAGGAAGAGATGTATAAATGTAGTGCGGGGGAAGATAGGAGAGGGGTGAGGAAGGCTCTATGGAAAGACAGTGTTTGTGTTATGCTTTGAGGAACGGAGCAGGACAGTGAAAGATGGCTGGGAAAGTGTACATTTTCTGGGGTAGTGGGAAAAAACATGGTATACTTTGGAGGTCTCTGAGGCATGGCTAATACTACTTACATTGGAGGGAGAGAAAGCTGGAAAGGAAGGGTGGGACCAAAATCGTAGAGCTTGAAAGCCAAGTTCAGGAAGTTGTGCTGTCGACTGCATGTGAAAGGAAGCCCCACCTTCCCTTGCCTCGTTCTTCATCCCCAAGGAAAGTGCTGGTAAGTTTCTTGTACGCTTTTTTAGGAAAAAATGAGAAAGAATATACCAGCAGCTGTCCCCATGGCCAAGTGGTTAAAGTTGTGCACACTCCGCTTTGGCTGCCCAGGTTCACAGATTTGGATCCCTGGTGCAGACCTACTCCACTCCACTCATCAGCCATGCTGCGGAGGCATCCCACATGCAGCAATAGAGGAGGTTTGGCACAGATGTTACCTCAGGGCTAATCTTCCTCACCAAAAAAGGAAGAAAGAAGGAATATACCACTGTGTGTGTTTCTCCCGCTCTTTTTAAAGTGATATAGTAATAATAATACACACGCACATATGTGCACTGTTCTACACCTTCTTGTTTAAGACATATCTTCCCTGGGGCCAGCCTGGTGGCACAGTGGTTAAGTTTGTGTATTCTGCTTTGGCGGCCTGGGGTTTGTGGGTTTGGATCCCAGGCACAGACTTTTACACCATTCATTAGGCCGTGCTGTGGTGGCATCCCACATATAAAGTGGAGGAAGATTGGCATAGATGTTAGGAACAATTTTCCTCAAGCACAAAGAGGAAGATTGGCAACAGATGTTAGCTCAGGGCCAATCTTCCTCATCAAAGCAAAAAACCCACAGGATATATCTTCCCATATCATCTTATATAGATCTACCACATTCAATGGCTATACGGCATTCTGTAATATGAGTGTTGCATAATTTACATAAGCAGTCCCTAATTATTAGACACTTTCTTTCTAGGTTTTTGCTATTATCAGCAAGGCTTTTTGAATGCTTTTGGACCTAGTAAATGTGGCTCAATCAGTGTGCTTTATTTTCACCTCTCAGATTAGCAACTTCTGTTTCAATAGGGGATAAGCTAAAAAGTAGTGGGAAGGCAGGTAAACGTGACATGGAGAAAAAAGTACAGCAGGAAGTTCCCTTCTCTGAACATTCATTGTATATTGCAAAGTTACTTGCCAGAGAGATTTTATCCATTTATGCTTTTGCTGACAGGGTTTAGGAGCTCCAGTTTCAGTTTCTTAACAATAATCTTTGCTAATTTGAGAGTAAAATAATTAAATTTTTATTTTACTTTATGAGAAACTTTTAAAATGTAGATATTTTGGTATGCAATGACTTTTTAAGATATAAATGGAAAACTGAATAGGTTTAAACACACTAGTAAAACTATTCCTTGTTTTTGATATAGATATGCCTTCATGCCCTTAATAGATGATTCTGATGATGAAATTGAAGAATTCATGGTGACATCTGAAAATTTAAGTGAGTGATGTATTTTCTTATTAAATGACCAATGTACATATTGTAACAGAAATATTGTACCTTTACTGTGATGCAAGGTCACATACTTTTTTTCCTATAAGATATTTTTAAAACTGTATCTGCAGAAACCTATATTATGGTAGATAGTCACAAAAAGAAAAGTCAGTAATGAAATTTTTGAGATTGTTAATGTAGTTTGAGCTTTTGTTACTTGTTTTCTCTTAAAGTGTGAGTATTGAAGTAGGTACACTTTTTCACAAGAGCGATTTGGTATATATTGTGCTTAGCTCCTAAATAATGTTCGTCTTCTTAATGATGATTGCTAAATTTCTCTGAATCACATCTTGCGTTTTTAAAAGTATGCACATCAGTAATTTCCTGGTCATGCCCTCATTGTGGTTTTAGTGCTATTTTTATCTTTCTATTAATTTCTACACAGCATTTTATCATTTTATTAATTTTACCGTAATATTCTAATTAAGCATTGGTTAAGGCAACATCAATAAGTAATTCAGATATTGAGAGTAATTTTATATTAGTTCCATTTTGCTTTACTTTGGTTTCTCTTATTAGTAGCGTTCTTTTTCACAATTTTTTTTGTGTGCTCTAATTGTCTAAAATACTGTGAAAATGTTATAGTCTAACCCCTCATCAAAAATTGCAACATAATCAATATGTCTTCAGTGTCCCCACTTCCTTTTACCTCCTCTCATCTTATTCTCACCTACAACTACTTCTTTCATGTTTTTCTGACTTTACTATTAACAAAGGAAACCTGAAAACCTTACAACAAAGATATTAAAATTCAGTGTGTTAAGGTTCTGGCTCCAATATTAATGGAGTGAATTGTATTGAACTAAATAACCTCCCTGATGGTAGCTAGTATAAACTCTGGACAGAATATTTTTAAAAATTAACTGTTTGAAGGCACTGGAGAGCAACCAAAAGCAGGCAGAAACTGGAGAAGATTTAACGATTGAAAGAAGAGAACCACACTCCTCATAAGTTCCTCATTTATGGAGCTTTGGTCCAGAATGCATCCTAGTCGATGTGATGGTACAGTAGTTAGAGCTCAAGTAGATAGGTGCAATCTTACTGATGCAAGGAATTGGAGAGTGAAGTTTAGGGTTGTAAGAATGCCTGGACACTGAGGAGAGAGCCACAAAGGGGGAAATTCCAAAATCTATAAAGTCTCTCAATTCTTAGCTGATGCCTGAACTGGACATGGGCAAAGTGACTCCAAGAGGCCAGAGGAGAAACGATAGCCATTAGGCTAAGAAGCAGAACAGAAATTTCAGCAGCTGCCCACCACGGAGTTTGAAATTTGAATCTCGGCAAGTTAAAAGTCCCTGGTTAAACACCTTGGGCTTTCCATTAAAACCCCAGCAGGGCCACTCCTAAGAAGTAAAGCCCACATTCTGGACCACTGAAATTCACCCTAGGACTAAAGCTAAGCTGAAATAAACCCATCCTAGTAAAATCTAAAAGCATGTCTCCACAAGACCAAAGTGATCCAGCAGTAATTTAATGCCTGCTGGAACAAAATGCCACACTTCCAGACAAAGGTAAGAGAATCCAGAGTCTACGTGATACCATCCTCAGTGTCCAGTATGCAATAGTAAATTACTAGATATGGTGTGAAACTGGAGACTGTGACCCATAGTTAACGGAAAAATCAGTCAGTAGAGATCTAGAGGTGGACATGATGTTATAATTAAGCAGGAATGACTTTAAAGATATAAAAGACTTTAAAGATAAATATGTTAAAGAATCTATAAGAAAACATTGGTAAAGACAAGGGAAATTTCAGGAGAGATAGGGAAACAAAAAAATTGAAATACTAAAACTGAAAAATAGAATATCTCAATTAAATTCACTGGATGGGATTGATAGTAGATGAGTAGATTGGATAAAACCAAATAAAAGTCAGTGAACATTTGGAGACTAAAGAAATTTTACAAGCTGAAACCCTGAGACAAAAGATCGGAAACAAAGTCAACATAACTTCCGTGACTTGTGGAACAGTGTCAGACAGTCTAACAAATATGTAATTGAGCTCCAGAAGGAGAAGAGAGAATGAGGCATAAAGAATGTTTGAAAAAAATATTGGCCAAAAAATGTCTCAAATTAAGAGCAACCCACGGATGCAGGAAGCTCAGTGAGCGGGAAACAAGATAAACACGAAGAAGACCGTACGTAGACATCATAGTCAAACTGCTAAAAACCAAAGGCAAAGAAGACTCTTCAAAAGAAGCCAGAGAAAAGATACATTAGATTCAGGAGTTCACTAATAAAAATGACAGCAGACTTTTCAGAAGCAGTGGAGTGCTGAAGACCATGGAGTGACATTTTTAAAGTATTGAATGGAAAAAATGTGTCAACTTATCCTGTATCCAGCAAAAATAGATTTCAAAAATGAAGATGAAATAAAGATATTTTTCAGATAATTGGAAGCTGAAAGAATTGGTCATTAGCAGACCTGTCCTAGGAGAAACGCTAAAGGAAATTCTTCAGACTGAATAGAAATGCTGTCAATTTGAAATTCAGCTATAAAAGAAACTGAAGGAAGGAAGGAAGGGCACTGAAAATATACGTGGGTAAATGTAAAAGGTTTTTCCTTTTTTTTTTCTTTAATCTTTTAAAAGTCAGTTGACATTTTATAGCAAAAATAATGTATTATTGGATTTATAACATAGAAGTAAAATATATCACTATAGCACAAAGGATAGGAGTAAATGAAATCAATACTGTATTATAGTTCTTAGATATATTCAGAGTAGATTGTGATAGGCTAAGAAGCATATTGGACTCTTTGGAGATCAAATTTAAAAATACAGAGAGATACAGCTAAAAAGCCAGTAGAAGTGATAGAATGGAATATTAAAGCACGTTCCTTAACCTAAAAGTTACAGGGAAGGAACGACAGGGGACCAATGTAGAACAGCTTAAACCTAAGCATTTTAATAATTAAATTCAATGCAAGTGGACTAAATGCTCAAGTTAATAGGCGGAGAGTGTCAGACTGTAAAAAAGCAAAAGAGTGAAACTCAACTATACGATGTCGACAGGAGACTCTTTAAAAATGACACCGACTGGTTACAGTAAAGAGTGGAAGGAGGTGTGTCGTGGAAACACTGAACATAAGAAAGCTAGTGTGGCTGTTTTAGTATTTGACAAAGTAAACCTCAGGAAAGTATTACCCGTGATTTTAAAAAGTGTCATTTGTTAATAATAAAAGGGTGAATTTATCAAAAAGAGATAGTCCTAAATGTGTACATAACTAATAACTGTTCTGTCAAATTTTGTTTCATGAATTTTGAAGCTCTAAAGAGAGATATAGACAAATACAGTCATAGTTTGATATTTTAATATCCCTTTTTCAGTAATTAATAAAACAAGTACATATAGTAGTAACAATGTACAGGAGTTTAATAAAACTATCAGCCTCATTGACCTGATTGATATTTATAGAACATTACATTTAGCAACTTCAGAATAAATGACCAAGTCCACATGGAATAAGATAGATCATTAAAAAACTCTCCATATATTTCAAAGGATTGCAGTCGTATAGGTATGTTTTATGACAATAAAGGTTAAATTAGTCTAATAACAAGATATCTACAAAATAATCAGTCATTTGGAAATTAAGCAATACATTTCTAAGTAACTCATGGATTGAAAAAATATTAGAAAATATTTCATACTAAATGAAAGAACACAGCATGTCAGATTTTGTGGGATGCAGTTAAATCAGTCCTTAAAGGAAAATTAATAGCTTTGAATGCTTATATTGCCAATAAGAACAGGAAAGAAGAAACATGTAAAATCAGTGATCTATGTGTCCACCTTAAGCTAGAAAAAGAAGGGCAAATTAAACCTGGAGCAATTAGTAAGAAGGAATAGTAAAGTTAAGTATGCCTACATCAGTGAAATAGAAAACGGGGAAATAGAAAAAATCAACAAAGCCAAAATAATTTCTTTGAAAAGATTAAAAGATTAATAGAAATGGATTCACCTTTCCGTAGTCTAAACCAGAAATAAAGACAAAACGGCGCAGCAAGGCACATTTCCAATGTTGAAAATAATACAGAGGACGTTACTACAGTATGAAAGGGTAAGTAAGGGAATATTATGGACAACTTCATGCTGGTCATTTGGTTATTTGGACGAAATGAACAAATTCCTTGAAAAGTACACTTAAGAAACTACTACCCTAATCTAATTTTAATTTTAACCTTATGCCGCTAAATCTGAATAGCCCTATATCTATTAAAGAAATTGTATTCAGAATTTAAAATCTTCCCAAAAATGACCAGGCCCAAATGGTTTCTAGTGAATTCTTTCCAATGCTCAGAGAAGAAATATTCCAATCTTACACAAACTCTTTAGAATGTAGAGGAGGTGGGAATACTTTACTTCCCAACTCAATGTATAATAAGGCCAGCACAGCTTAGATGCCAGAATCTAACAAAGGCAAGACAAGAAAAAATTACAAACCAATATCACTAATGAGTAGAGATATAAAATTCCTTTAAAAAATTAGTAAATAAAATCTAACAGAATACAGAAAGACCATCATTGTCAAATGGCCTTTATCCTAGGGTTACGAGTCTGTTCAACATTTGAAGATCAGTCAGTGTAATTCACCTTTTATTAAATTAAAAGAATGAGGAAGAAAATGACATTATTATCTCAGTAGATGCAGAAATACATATCACAAAATTCAATACCTATTCATGATTTTTTAAAAGTCACTTAGCAAACTAAGTATAGAATGGTATGAAAAAGCTCTACAGCTAAAATCATACTCAATAGTGAAATAGTGAATGCTTTCCTCCCGGGATGAGGAACAAAGTACAAGGATATCTTCACCACTTTGATTCAACATTATACAGGAGGTCCTAGCCAGTGCAGGAAGGCAAAACAAACAAAAGCCCAAAGGATGTAAAAGGCATAAAGTGTTGAAAGGAAGAAATAGAACTGCTTTTATTTGCAAACAACAAGATTCTGGATGTAGAAAAATCCTAAGGAGTCTACAAAAAAGAAAAAAATACAGTAGAACTAAGTGAATTCAGTCATGCACTGCATAACAATGTTTCAGTCAGTGACAGACCACATATATGACGGTGAGTACCACATAGCCTAGGTGTGAGGTAGGGTGTACTGGCTAGGTTTGTGTAAGTGCACTCTGTGGTATTCGTACAGTGACGAAATCGCCTGATGACACATTCTCAGAAGGTATCCCGGTTGCTAATGACACATGACTATATAGCAAAGTCGTAGAATATATGTCCAATATGCAAAAATCAGTTGTTTTTCTATATAGTCAATTAAAACAGTTAGAAAATGAAATTAAAAATACTATTTACTATAGCTTCAAAAATAAAATATTTAGGAATAAATTTAATGAAAAATGTGCAAAACCTCTGCACTGAAGACTATAAAACAATGCAGATAGAAATTTTAGAATAAGCAAATATAGAGAGAGAACATACTCACGAATTGTAACTCTCCAAACTGTTAAGCTGGCAGTCCCCCAAACTGATATGTGGATTCAGTACAATCCCGGTCGTAACTCTAGCTGACTAAAAAAACACAAATGGTTAAGCTGATTTTAAAGTGTATGTGGAAAAACAAAAGACCTACAAGAGCGTTTGTAGTCACAACATGGATGACTCTTGAAAACATTACACTAAGTAAAGGAAACCAATCACAAAAGATCACATACCATATGATTCCATTTATAGGAAAGGACCAGGACAGGTAAATCCGTAGAGACAGAAAGTGAGTGAGTGATTGTCAGGGCTGGAGGAAGGAGTGAGTGGGGAGTGTGGAGCTTCATTTTAGGGTGATGACAATCCTCTGAAATTAGATAGTGGTGATGATCGCACACTTGCTCGAGTGTCTTAAAATCCACTGCACTGCACACTTCAAAATGGTACATTTTATGGTGTGGGAATTATGTATCTCAATAAGATAAAATTAATGGACTTAGACTGATTCCAAGACTTAGAAAAATTTTAAGTCATACTAATCAAGATAATGTGCTCTTGGCATAAGGATAGCACAACAGAGTCAAGAAATAATTCCACACATGTATAGTCAGTTGATTTTTGATAGAGGCACCAAGGCTTTATATTAGGAAAGGATAATATTCCAACAAACAGTGCTGGAACAACTGGATAAATACAAGGGAAACAAATCACTTAGACTCCTGCCATGCACATCACACAATAATTAATTCAAGATGCATCATAGACGTAGATGTAAAAGCTTAAATATGACTCCTCTGGAAGAAAACAGGAAAATATATCAGGACCTTGAGATATTCAGTTTCTTAGGACACAAAAAACAGTAACTATAAGATCAAAAAGTTGGTAGATTAGACTTCACCAAAATTAAAAGCTTATGTTCCTCAAGAGAAACTTAAAACGAAAAGGCTTTCTGTAGACTGGGATAAAATATTCTCATATATCGTATATAAAAATACACATATCTGACAAAGGACTTGTATCCAGAATATAAGTAGAATTCCTATAAATCAATAAAAGATAACTCAATTTGTAAAAAAAAAAAATGGACGGAGTACTTGAATAGACATTTCACTAAAGAGGACAAAGGAATAAAAGTACATGAAAAGTGCTTGATATAATTGGTCACCAGGAAACGCAAATCAAAACCACAGTGAGAAGTCACTACATGTCCACTAGAATGGTTAAAACGAAAAAGATTGACAACACGAAATGTTGGAGAGGATAGGGAACAGCTGGATTGCTCATACGCTCCTGGAAGGAATGTAAAGGTGTAAGACTTTAGAAAGCAATTTGACAGTTTCTGAAAAAGCTAAACATACACCTGCCATACAACCTACCATGGTTATACTTACCCAGGAGACATGAAAGCGGATGTCCACAGGAAGAGACTAACTTACACTATTATTCACAGCAGCTTTATTCTTAATAGTCCGGAACTGGAAATAACCAAATGTCCATCAACAGGTGAACGGATAAAGTCATTGTGGTGTCCCCATCCCATGGAGTACTGCTCAGTAATCAAAAGTAACCAACATTCTGCAACATAAATAAATCTCAAAACCTCCGTGTTGAGTGAAAGTAGCCAAATCCAAAACAATATAGAGTCCATAGTTTATACTTCTATATATGAAGTTCTAGAACAGGCAAAACTAGGCTGTGGTGATTATGTAAAGCAGACTAGTGGTTGCATCTGATGGGATTGAGATTGACTGGAAAGGAATTTAAAGAACCCTCTGTGATGATGGAAATGTTAAGTGTCTTGATTGGGATGGTAATTACATAAATATATATGTTTGTAAAAATCTCTTCAGACTGTACATTTAAAATTTGTGTATTTTTTATATATGTTATACTTCAATTTAAAAAAATCAGTGTATTGCCCCTTTTAAGAGAATAGATCTCAAATGCTTGGATTTCAAATGCCCCGTGGAAACATTGTTAGGTTGAGGAATCTCACTTTTGTTCTCTATATCAGTTTATGCTGTTGACCTCCTCATAATGTACCAGTTGTCCTCCTAGTTTATGGAGGGGCACTATTTGCAAATTACTTCAGTAACAGAAGCAAGGACTTACTGGGCATAGATTGTGCGTCAGGCATCTTATATACGCTAACTTGATTAACGTTCATGCAAACTCTATGAGGTAGATATTATTATTCCTTTTTATAGCTGGGGACACTGAGTCAGAGAAAGGTAATTGCTTTGCCCAGGGTTGCACAGCTCGAGCCAGAATTCCGCGTGAGGCAGCCTGGTTCCAGGTCTGCTGAAAGTGCTGACAGAAGAGCCTTGGTCACATACAGAGAAAACCTTTTTCTTCCCTGTTTTATTTGTACCATAAGCACATTCCAACAATTCGTACATCAGAAGGAAACAGATAGCCAAAGTTATTTTCTTCTTGAATATGATACTGCAAAATCCTGAAGATTTTTAATTCCATAAACTTTAAAATGTGTTGAAACTATCTAAGGTGAAGTGTATGTATGTGAGTTTGCTCGCTTGTTTAAACTCCTCTAAAACTAGTATTCAGACTGCGAATTCAAGTTGCTAACTTGAAAACCTGGTGGTGGTTGCAAATAGTTGTCAAATCTGTTAACTTTTTGCACACCTCCTACATTTCCAGGTGGTATGTTAAGGCCAGCACCTGCCCAAAGCTTTCACTGTTCACTCTCCTTTAGAAAATGTGTAGTATGTTTCCTTATTGGATTGTTAAATGTGAGGCTGTAAAGGAAAACACTGTTATTTTATATTTTATATATATATCTCTCTAAAATGTTTCTCATTATAGCTGAAGGAGTAAAATTGAGAGTCTCAAAAACGGTTTCCAATGGAACAGCTAAACCTGCAACTTCTGATAATTTTGTGAGTATAGTATATATTGAATAGAATCTTAGTCTTTAACACTTTAGAAGTCTATGTGAGTGTCACATTCATACCATCAGGAGAACGTTTTTTTACCAAGATTTTTTATATGAAAATAAATGTTACGAGGTAGTGATACTAGTTAAGTCTGATAACTGTAACTTAGAGAGCCTCGCTTCTCGAGTGCTATTCCTGCGCCAGCAGCAGGGGCACCCCTTGAATCTTGTTAGGAATGTGGAATCTCAGTCCTGCCGCAGACCTTCTGAATCCTCATCTGCTTTTTAACAGGATTCCATAGATGGTTCATATGCACATTAAAGGCTGAGAAGCTTTGTTACAGTGAAAGCTTGTATTAACTTTTCAGCATTTTTGTTTGTTTTGGTGAGGAAGATTGTCGCTGAGCTAACATCTGTTCCAATCTTCCTCTATTTTGTGTGTGGTACACTGCCACAGCATGGCTTGATGAGCAGTGTGTAGGTCCACACCCAGGATCCAAACCCACCAACCCCAAGCCGCTGAAGCGGAGCATGCGAACTTAACCACTGCGCCACCGGGCAGCCTGCTTTTCAGCATTTTAAAGTGATTTTTGAAGCCATTTCGGATAACGTTTGTTAATAACTGTTTGAAAAAAGACTTTATGTATTACCTATGCAGTTACCAAAATTAGCATTTTTTTAACTATGGAAGGGTAAATAAAATGGTAAAATGTAGGGTAGAGATGAGTTTTTAAATATGGGTATAATTTATGCATGAAAGTGATAATTATTAAGGTAATTAATCAAAATGAAAATCCCTATCATACAGTTTTATGTTCTGCTTTTTTTACTGTTATGTATGTTGTGGTTAATATTGTGTGAAACTTTATGTATCCGTATAAGTTCTGACAGGACAAATTATATATGAGAACAGTTTTATCTGTTGGATTTGGTAAATTCTCTGATTTTTATTTTTGGTAATATAAAAATTATTCAAAATATGTTCTTTGAGTAGTTTTGTGGTAATTTCACTAAACTTTAAAAAAACTACAGTAGTTTTAATTATCTGGTGTTAGGGCTGTAAAACTTTCAGTTTTTTAAGGTATTTTCCTCTTATTTTAGGGATATATTTCAGTTTATTTTAAAGCGCAGTATTTGCAAACACATCAAGGAAATACTTTTTCATTTCTCTAAATTAAACGCAGTCCCGCTCTTGATCAGAAGTCAGAGGCCTTGTCTCTCATTGACTTATTTCTACTTGAGACTCACTCAGAGAGTGGGGTCTCTGTTAGGGCTGGCTCAGTGTCTTTGTCTCTCTCTAGGTGAGCAAGATGTGATTAACACTAGAACCAGAGTATTCCATGTAGCCAGGTAGACCACAGAAAGAAACATTTTGATTTATTTTACATTGTAAACCAAAATATTCGAAATACCTTTTACTATTTTTCTTTCTCCCAGTGAGATAACTATAAGCAAGTTTCTATAAAAAAATTGATACCCCAGATTACCTGCTGTTCTTCTCTTGTCTGCTGTAGAGAGATGAGCATAAATACCAGTGATAGAAATAAAAAGGCTCTTGTAATGTTAGAATATTTGTACCATAGTCTTTCTCTGTTGAAAAATTCTAAGTTATAGTTAAGAATTATAAATTCATAATATAAAAACTTGAACAAATTAAGACGAATTCTTAGAGCAAAAAAATCAATATAAATCAATATTTTTGCTATTTTCTATCTTATAAATCAACTCTTTGTATTTTTACTGTGGTTTTTCAGCACAAAAAATAACACCCGTGCATCTAACTAAAACCAGGAAGTACAAAAATCCAAAATCCAACTTTTTGTTTGTTTGCCTATTTAAGAAAATACTAGCATAATTTCTGCGTGGCATAAGTGCCAACTTATTAGGACATTAAAAGACTGTCCTAATGAAAATTAAAAGAATGTCATGCATTTATGTTTAAATACTTAAATTTTATATTAAACATTCTATTTAAAAATTCTGCTTTTGGGTGCAAATAAGCAAATGTTAATATATAAATATTTATTTCTACAGGATGAAGATTTGAAGTGGGTGGAAGAAAATATTCCCTCTTCATTCACAGATGTGTAAATATTCTCAGTTAAAGTTTGGGTCTAAACTTTAGTCCATAGTATAAGGGTTAATTTTCCCTCTTCGTCATGTGCTTGTCATACCGCACCCCTCCAGGTGTTTTGTAGACCCACGTCACCAGTGACTGACTGTCTGACTGACTTCATAGCGAACTGCAGAGAAAACAGCCCTGCCTTCATCTCTTTCTCCTTCCTTTTTCACTGTACAACAGCTATTTTAATGCTTGTGCCCTGTAACCAACTCCACCCTTTTCTCATCTAAGGTTATCAGGATCAGCAGCATTTTATTTTCTTTTAACTTTCTATTATGGAAGAGTTCAAACATGTGTAAAACGTTTTTTTTACAAAGGTAACCACACTACCATGTGTGGTGAGGAAGCTGTTGGAGGAAAACATGAGCATAGGAAAAACCAGGTGCAGAGGAGGCCCCTCTGGGACCTGTGAGTGATCAGCTGCCTTTATCTGTGCTCTGTTTGAGGCAGGATTGCAGATCGCTGTTTGCACAGTAGAACAGTCTGAAGAGCCGATGTGATAACCCCACATGCTGCTCTTTCCTTTCTCTGCTCCCATCTTCCTATTTAGATAGTTCCTGTCTAGTGTGATCTTCCTTCCACCTGAAGAATTTCCTTTACATTTCTGGTAGTGCAAGTATGCTGGTGATGAATCTCTAAGGTTTTATTTGTCTGAAAAGTCTTTGTTTCAGCTTTTTTGAAAGGTATTTTTGCTGGTTATAGACAATTTTTTTTCTTTCAACACTTCAAAGATTGTCACTTGACTGTCTTCCGGTTTTCTTGGTTTCAGAAAGAAGTCTGATTTAGTTCTTATCTTTGCTCTTCCGTATGTTATGTGGGTTTTGTGTTTTTGGCTGCCCTCAGGATTTTCTCTTTATCTGTGGTTTTTATTACTATGAATATGATGATTCTAGACGTGTGTGGACATATATTCTCATTTCTCTTGAGTATTTGCCTGGAAATGGAATTGCTGGATCACATAGTAACTCTGTGTTTAACATTTTGAGGAAGTGCCAAGCTGTTTTCCAAAGTAGCTGCACCATTTTACAATCCTATCAGAATGTATGAGGCTTCCAGTTTCTCTACATCCCTGCCAACACTTGTTATTAATGGCTCGCCTTTTTGATTTTAGCTCTTAGTGGCTGTGAAGTGGCATCTCATTGTGCTTTTGAGTAACTGAAATTTGAATTGTCTTGTGGAGGGACTGGTGTTGTTTAACTCAACTGTAGGAACTGGACTTCATGCATTTCGGATTTGTACAAAGTGAGGACTGCTTAGACATTATGAAACTTAAATACACTATAACACTTTTTTAATAGAAAAGAAAAATAGGTGTGTGTGTATATATATATATATATGTATATTCTTTTATATTTACCCATGCCTTTATTGTTTCTTCTTTCCTTCCTGTATATCTGAGTTATCACCTTTTCCTATAGGTCTTTCTTCAGTATTTCTTGTAGTATATGTCTGCTAGCAACAAATTCTCTGTTTTCTTTACATGAAAATGTATTTGTTTGTTTTCTTTTTTTGAAGGATAGTTTGGCTGGATATGGAAATCTTGATTGACTTTTGTTTGAGCACTTCTTTTCTTTTTTCTTTTTTTTGAAGAAGATTAGCCCTGAGCTAACATCCGTGCCCATCTTCCTCTATTTTATATGTGGGACACCTGCCACAGCATGGCTTGACAAGCAGTGTGTAGGTCTGTACTGGGATCCAAACTGGCAAATCCCGGGCTGCTGAAGCAGAACATGCGAACTTAACCACTGAGCCACTGGGCTGGCCTCTGTTTGAGCACTTCTAACATGTCCTTCCAATATCTTCTGGTTTCTATTGTTTTTGAAGAGAACTCAGTCATTGGTTGTACTGTTCTCATGTGTATAATGTATCATTTATTTTTTGCTGCTTTTCAGATTTTTTCATTATATTTGGCGTGTGTGTGTGATGTGCTAGGTGTGGCTTTCTTTTTGCATGTTCTCCTGTGGGTGTGTTGAGCTACTTTCTCCATCTCCCCATAGAGTTGTATAATCCAAGGTGGTTTCCAACATTTTAGTTTCTTGGGAACCCATGCTTGTTCACTTCTGAAAACTTCAACACAAGAAATTTAGCACAGTGCTACCCAAAATTCATGTACAATTTATGAAGCAAGTTTAGACTTTAGACTTCTTACACATGTAAACCCTTTTTTATGCATCTGTAGAAATGGGACTGAAATTTTGCAAATCATAAGATAATTTAAACATCATGAATAAACATATGATCTATTGTATTAAGAGATATTCCTGTGGCCTTTGTTAGGATTTTCCCTTATCTCTGATAAGCCATAGAGGTCAGCTTAGCACAGTTCGCCTTCTTCAGTGTACTGAGTACATCTTAATAGGTTTCAAATCATCATTAACCTCATAGAAAGAACAATTTTTGAGATTTTATCTAGTGTTTCTCTCTAAAAAGGTGCTATGCACCCAGCAGACTGTCTTTTGGGCCTCTAACTCTGGTTCATTTCTCCCTTAAAACATTCTCCTCTGGATTGTCCTTAATAGAATTATTCCAAACAATCTAACTTGGCTCCTTTCTCACATCTGGTCAGTCTCCAAGTTCTTTCTTCTGTCTTCGCGTTGTGCACTGATGTGACATTCATGTTGTAACTCTAGCACATAGACTTTTCCTCCAGGCTCTGTCAGTGCTCTACCACACAGCAAGGCTATGCATTTGCCTTTTCTTTTTATCCATATTATCTTTCCCAAGCAAAGGTTGTGTTGTGTAACTCTCTGTCTCTCCAGTACCCTTCACTGGTAGACATCCAGTCAATGGTAATAATGACATGGGTATTAAACAAATACTTGATTCCATAAATACCACCTTTCATAATACGTTTAGTCATCCTGATTTTTTAATATATATATATATATTTTAATAAAAATTGTATATATTTAAGGTGTGCAACACGATGCTTTGATATATACATATACAGAATGAAATGATTTCTACAGTCAGGCTTATTCATCCCCCTTAAGTTCTCACAAAAGCACATGACGTGGGTTTTGAGATTAGCACATCACCACTCAGACACTTGTTCATCTGTTCGAAGTGAAAAATAGCAGGGGCTGGAAAAGTGAATGTGTAGTTGGATGTCACTTGTGTTTGGAATTATATTCATTTGTATGGTTTAGTCATTGATATTCCTCCCACATACTCGCCTGTAGAATTGCTGATCTTGCTTCATTTTTGTTTCCATTTTGAAGTGATGGTTATTTTCATATTTAGTTGCTTTTTCACTGAAATTTTTGAAGTATAGCACATATTCTGGAAAGTGAACAGATCCTACGTAAGTGTACAGCTGAGTAAATTTTTAATATGAACACACACATGTAACCAGCACCCAGATCAAAAAATAGAAATCACTAGTGCCCTAAAAGCCCCTTGTTTTCCTCCCAAATCATGACCTCACTTTCCCAAGGCACTGCTCTCCTAACGTCTGTAACTTTAGATTGCTTATGTCAGTTTTTTTTTTTTAAAGATTTTATTTTTCCTTTTTCTCCCCAAAGCTCCCTGTTACATAGTTGTGTATTTTTACTTGTGGCTCCTTCTAGCTGTGGCATGTGGGTCGCCGCCTCAGCATGGCCTGATGAGCAGTGTCATGTCCACGCCCAGGATCCGAACTGGCAAAACCCTGGGTTGCCAAAGCGGAGCACATGAACTTAACCACTCGGCCACAGGGACAGCCCCTGTGTCAGTTTTTAAAATGTGATTCCTCGATAGTTGATTCACTTTTTTTCTGTATAGTGGTCATTGTATGAATGGACCACAGTTTACCCATTTGGGTTATTTTCAGTTTGAGTTCTTCTCCATGTCCACTGGAGAACCTAGGTGTTTGTTTCTGTCGGCTCTGTCTATCCAAGAGTGGGAATTGGTGGATCCTGGAATACACCTATATTCAGCTTTAGTCGATACACTGGCCTTTTGATAACGTCGTCAAATGTTTTTTTCTTTTATTTCAGTGCTCTTCCGGTGTTAGTGGATTCAGATGAGGTAAAATCTATTTTTGCTTATCTTCGTGGAGCTATTTTCGCAAAGTAGAAATGTACTTCACAAAGAAAGTGTGAAAGTTGCTTTTTAATATGGATACAAATTGAGCAGGCTGGAGACACTGTGCACTGATTTGTGGGTAAAGTTTAAAGAAGCTGGATCCTCATTTAAAACAGGAGCAAGATACATACTTGTTGGTGTGAAAGAGAGGAAGAATTAATTTGTGAGATTTGGAGTCTATAATTTTCTAATACTTTGTATATAGGTGAGAGTTTAGAAGACTTTAAGATGACAGTTTGTCTAAATTAATCTCTTATACTTGTAGATATTTTTCTGGGGTATTAAGTTTGTATCTCATTTTCATTTACTAAGCAGGAAGTTTGAATAGAGGATGTGGATTTAGGACGGTTTTTAGGGAAAAAAAATTAGTTATGGATCATCTGGACATTGAAGAGGGGCCCAAGACAGGAAGTCTGCAGGGTAAGAATTAGAGGATGGATGTGGGACGTGAGCTTAGACACAGGAAGAGGAGAGGGAAGTCAGTGGTAGCTAAGGAGTAATTCCTGTGGTGGCTGCAGAGTTTGAGAGCGGCCACAGCTCTGTTCACTGAAAGGCACGGGAAATGGCCTTGGTGTCGGCGTGTCGGTTTGACTGTGTCAGATGAAAGTTTTAAGGAGGCTGCAGTGTGCCTGTACCTTCAACAAAGCAGCTGAACTTCAGGATTTATGACTCTACAGGAAGATACCACAGAATTACTTTTAAAAGGGCATTTATAGTATTTTTTGATAAATAGTTGATTTATAATTTCAAAAATACGTTAATTGCATAAAGTGAGGCAAATCGCTAGATAAGCTATGCCTCAGAAATTCATTTTAGCTCTGTCCCTGCCTCTCACTTGTGATTCTGAACTCAAGCTTGCAAGACATTACCATTTGCTAAACTTAGCAGCAGATAATTGACTGTACGTTACTGGGAAGTGTGGATTATATGGGTTTTTTTTCTGTATCTGATACCTCTGTGTGTATCGTGGAATATACTTAGTTCCCCACAAAACAAAACTGTGACTGTTGAAAGATTAGGTTCTGGAAGGAGTATCAGCATTTGATGCATATCTTCTTTTCTTTTTAGGAAATCATGACCAGGTCTGAAATGGCAGAAAAAATGTTCTCTTCCGAAAAGATAATGTGATTGGAAACCATATAAATGAAACCTAGTTAACGGTGAAGGAGTGTCCTTCCTCAAGACTAGAAGAGAGGCTTGCTTTGATATAGGGCAACAAGTTTTTGTTCCATTTTCTTGGAAATCTACGTGTTAAAATTAAGAATTCAGACGGTTGGAGAGTTCTGCAACCCTTTTAAACTGACTCTTGAATGTCAGTTTAAGGTCCATTAAGTTGCCTGGACTTGGAAATGCCTGAGAAAAGTATTATGATAAAGGTATATGCCCAAATGTCATTTGCTGATGGGTGGCAGGTGTGTGGATTTGGGTTCTCTGTTTTGTGGAAAATATGGCAATTCCAGATTTAAAATTTTTTTACATAAAGCACTCCTACTGTCCTTCTGCTGACCCTTGAGAGAGACAATGTGATTCTTCTGAAGCGCGGTCAAGCAGTGTCTCCATCTCTCGGGTTTGTGGTTACTTGATGCAGCAGTAATTTTCTTTGCCTTATACTGAAGTGATTCGATAATAAGTAAAACTTGGTTAATGGTGGAATATGAGCATATTTATATGGTTAGTTTTGCTGTGTATCTGTGTGAGTGAGTGCACGCATCTGCACAAAGCCCATGTGTGTGTGATTGTGTGTGAGTGCACACATCTGCACAAAGCCCATGTGTGTGTGATTGTGTGAATGCATGCGTCTGCACAAAGCCCATGTGTGTGTTATTGTGAGTGCACGTGTCTGCACAAAGCCCGTGTGTGTGATTGTGTGAGTGCACTTGTCTGCACAAAGCCCATGTGTGTGATTGTGAGTGCACGTGTCTGCACAAAGCCCGTGTGTGATTGTGTGAGTGCATGCGTCTGCACAAAGTCCATGTGTGTGTGTGATTGTGAGTGTACGCGTCTGCACAAAGCTCACGTGTGTGTGATTGTGAGTGCATGCATCTGCACAAAGCCCATATGTGTGTCTGTGTGAGTGCATGCATCTGCACAAAGCCCATGTGTGTGTGATTATGTGAGTGCATGCGTCTGCACAAAGCCCATGTGTGTGTGTTATTGTGAGTGCACACATCTGCACAAAGCCCATGCGTGTGTTATTGTGAGTGCACCCATCTGCATAAAGCCTATGTGTGTGATTGTGTGTGAGTGCACACATCTGCACAAAGCCCATGTGTGTGTGATTGTGAGTGCATGTGTCTGCACAAAGCCCATGTGTGTGTGATCATGAGTGCACGTGTCTGCACAAAGCCCATGTGTGTGTGATTGTGTGAGTGCACACGTCTGCACCGAGCCCTTGTTTGTAAATATCACCATTCACATCAGATCGTGGAGCTGGATGTTCTCTGAGTTCAGGGGAACACAGTACCCAGAGAGAGAGGTCTTGAAGGTCACTTCCAAAGATCTGCTCTGCCATTGTCCCCTCACCCAGGCTGTCTGTGCATGTGCTGCTGCTGAATCTGCCTGGGGTAGGTGGGTACCCGGCCACATGGCTCCCCAGAGTACTTCCTCCCCTGCAAGCCGGAGACTCATTATCAGGGAACCTTGAGGAAGCTAGAACCCTATCCTTTATGTAATCTTGGCATATTTGGTTTCATAATAAAACATATATTTAACTGCATAGGACAGCACTATTAATCTTGTACTTAATTTCTTAACCTTCAGCCATGTTTTATACATTATTTTGTTACATTAATGTATAATGTGTGATGTGAAATTTTTTGTTTTAATTTTTTTTAATGTAGACTATTCTAAACTTGAAAGGCAGTTGAATGTAGTATGGTGCAAATGTGACTGTTTCGCTGCTTTCATGACTAAAGATACAGGACTAGTGAACATTTAGAATAGGAGTTACAGTTAGAATCTTGTATGTCTTCTTTTGAAAGAGTGCTAACCTTGTCATTGAGAATGACTTCAGAGAATTTTGATTGAGAATCATTAAAGTCTTAGCCAGTACAAACACTTTAAATATAACTTTCCATTCCTTTTCATTGTGAAGCCACAAAAATTTTTTCTTTCAGAAGTCTACCTTTCGAATTTGTTTCTCATTTACTCATATCATACAGGCTAGTAAAAAAGATTTATTTCTAGTCATGATGTCTCTTAAAAGATATGCTCAAATTTATTTTCAATAGTGAACATTGAACAGTATTGGCCAACTTTACTGAAAAGGCATGGTTTTCAAGATGCCATTGCTTGGGACATGCTTCCCAGGAAAAGAAGGTCTAAGTTAACAGTGTGGGTTCCAGTCCTTATTCAGTTTCCGCCCCAGCAATGGGCTCACACCCACTGCCTTTCCCAGCATTTATGTCCATCCTGGTTTTGGTGCATTCTACCCTTGGCCCCGTTGTTTCAGAGCTGGAGGGGACCACTGCCTTCTCGGTCCTAATGTTTTTCCCTAGTGCCACTCCCCAGATTTTGAGGCAGGTTGACCCCCAGCTCATCACATGGCTCCAGGTGAATTTTGAAGCGCAGAATCCTGGGCTCCCAGCCAGTAGGAGCTGCAGATCTAGTGCAGTGGGAGTGGGGAGTTGATGTAAGCGTGATAATAAGGGAAATGGCTTCTCACATGACCTCCCGAGTATTTCTAGAAACACTTTTTTCTGCTGATGGAAGGATACATGATGCTCCCTATAGAGCATCAGGTACAGGCTGAAATGCACACTTTTCTCTCCATCCAGAAAAAGCAAGATTCCTTCCTGATAGCCTTGTCAGAAATGTTGTTTTTTAAAGGGCATGTATTGTATCTGTCACTTGCAGTGAAAATTGTGTCATCTGTTGATGCCTTATGACCTGGATTGAATAATCCTGTGGAGGGCCTTCTCAGCCCCGGCTGTGAGCAGGAGGAGGTGCCCTGGGACCGTAGCTGTAGCTCATGTGAAGGACAGTGGGGGGAAGTTACGCCCAGGACCACTAGGACTCATCATCCTTGCTGCTGCCCCTTTCCAGAACCTGGTCAGCAGGCCCCTGAGGCCATCAGATCCATTATTCTTAGGAAGCCATCAAGATGGGTCTTCCTGTTAATGAAGGGATCTGAAGATAGGAATCCAGTTGTATGTGTTTCTAGGTAAAATGCTGAAGTGTCCCTATGCAAATCATGTTAGATTTATATGATGTGTGAAATTTGCATAAAAGGGAATTTTCATGATTTGAGTTAGATTAATGTTGAAATATTTTTTAAATGATAGTTGATTTAGTTTATTTCAAAAATAAGGAAAAATAGGTGAATATATGAATTTTTTAAGCCTAAGAGATGATGTTCCCATACTTTCCCCAGCTCTCCCCCACCGTACGCGCATGGTGTTTGCACTACTAGAACGTCAAGACTGAAAGTATAAGAATGGGCATCTAGGAATGGGTTTTATATCCCTTTTTTTAAAAAAGGGGTTTGAGTCTATTGCACTAGGCTATACAGGACTAGATCAACGCTGAGAGATGTTAGGCTAGATTTATAAGTCACAGGTTTTGGTACTTGTTTCTTTGTATGATCGACAGCAGGCAATGAGCAATACAAAACTCCAAGCCTATCGCTTACAGGAAAGACGTTCAACGTGTTGGTGAAAGTTCTGAATATATTGGGTGTCTGTAAGTGACAAAGCTAGATTTTTAAGGAAATCTACATTCTAATACAGGAGCTCAATAGAGCATTAAGAAACGTCTTTAGAACTAGGAAAACATTCATTTATTTGGGGAGAAGGTTTAGGGTTTTAAGAAGTTATATTTTTCTATTTAAAAGATTAAATTATTGTATAATTTGGAAGAAATTGCTTTGAATGTAGGACAAAACTATTTCAGAGATTTTTCTTTGAAAAAATTGATGTATTTTTGTGCTTTAATATTTGTTCTGACTTTTAATAAAATGGTTTCTGAAATTCTGGATGATTGATTCTTGGTGATATCTGTTAGTACTAGATTATGTAAAACCTCAGGAAATGTAGGCTCTGGTAGATGGCAGGCATCAGCAGATCCTTAAAAGAGGAGGTACGACGAACATGGAAAAGTGTTCAAGCTCAGTAATGACCAAAAAATGCAAAATAAGGGAAACTTTAAAATCAAATTAACATAAGTTTATACTACTATGTATTTATAAAGTTTCTTTGCTTTCAAAGTCTGATGAATGAACACACTCGATGGTAATGTAATTGAATCAAGTTTTGTGAAAAGAAGTTCAACAATGTGTTTATAATCTTTGAAAAATGCCAATTCTGGTGATGTTTTAAAAAAGTGATTTAAAATACGCAATAAGGCTTCTGCACAAAAATGCTTATTACAGCATTATTTAAAGTAGAGACAAAATTAGAAACAAACTAAATGTCAACAATAGAATGGTTAAGTGAATTATGGTCTAACCAGCTACTTGATGGAAAACTGTGTAACCATTAAATTATTATGAAGCATTTATAACAACAAATACTTTTAAGAAATGTGATACAGGGTCACATATGTGAACTCACATCTGTGTAAGCACAAAGTAGAGAAAGGATTGAGTGGAAACGCACCCCAGCGGCGCTCATCGTTAGTGTTGTAATGGGTTCAGCTAGCCTGTGGTCAAAACTGGATTCCAGCGTTTCAGCGGGTTAAGATGCAAGGTTTATTTCTTGGTCATGGAACAGTTCTGGGGTGGCTGTAGAGGTGGGCAGGGCAACCCCACACACACAGCCCCTCAGGGACTGGAGGTTTATTTCCATCTGTGGGCCCGCCACCTCCCAGGGCCTGCCATCTGCATCTAGACAGCAGAAGGGGAAGGGACTGCCTGGGGAGTTTTGTGGGGCTAGACCTGGCAGGGGTGTCTGTCTTCTGAGCATATTCCATTGGGCAAAACTTAGTCACAAGGCCACACCAAACTGCCAGCTAGAAGGGAAATGTCAAGAGTCATATGCCTGCCATCTATTCTATGAAAGGAGAGGATGGATTTGGGTGGACGGCTAACAGCTTCTGCTGCTGATTATTTTGGGGCAGTGGACTAGGGGAGAAAGCTTTTCTTCCTTTCTGTGTTTTCCTAATTGTCTAAGGTAAACATTGAGAAAGAAATATGTGAAAAATGATAGTGCCATAACTAGGCTTTATGATATCAGAAAGTCTAGAAAAGAATGTGGTCTCAGATCACAGCTTAGTCCATTAATAAATAGAATGCATCCTGCCCCGAGTAGGTGGAACAGGAGAATTTCCTTCATGGGAATTCTCCCAGCCTTGGGGGCAGCCAAGATGGGTAGTCCCAGGGGAAAAGTGGGGGCTATTGTAATAACAGAGATGACGATTTAGGGAGTACTTAGCGCCAGGCCTTGTTAACCATTGTAGTCTCATAGTAGCCAATGAGGTAGGTATAGCCAAGGTATTTATAGATAAGAAAAGCTGAGGGGGCCCACCGGTGGCACAGCAGTTAAGTGCACACATTCCGCTTTGGCAGCCCAGGGTTCGCTGGTTCGGATCCTGGGTGCAGACATGACACCACTTGACAAGCCTTGCTGTGGTAGGCGTCCCACATATAAAGCAGAGGAAGATGGGCATGGATGTTAGCTCAGGGCCAGTCTTCCTCGGCAAAAAAAGGAGGATTGGCAGCAGATGTTAGCTCAGGGCTAATCTTCCTCAAAAAAAAAAAAAAAAAGAAAAGAAAAGCTGAGGCTCGGAGTGGCTAAGTAACTTGCCAAAAGTCACCCTCCTGACAAGTGACAAAGCTGGTATAAAACTCCTGGGAAACATCCTTAAAGGATTGTCCTCAAGTCCCAGAAAGAGAGGAAGTTTCAGTTAATATGCGTTTGCTTGTTAGAGGATCAGTCAGATCATGTAGGTACAGTGCCTGGTGCACGGGCCTTCCAGGGACAGCGGGGGCTGTGATGAATGCAGGAGTGATCGTCCTCGGTGCTCCTGAGGCTCAGCTGAAACACTCCTCCACGTAAATTCAAAACCAGTAAATCTACGATTCGCTTACATGTGTTAAAATGAAGGACCCAGGGCAAGTTCCGTGCCCCGTAAGAGATGGTGGATTTATAGCCAAATTCCTCCTTACATAAGCTGGTATGGAACTGAATTCAAATGGGACTAATTTTGGCAGTATTCCTTTAAGTCACTTTGGGAATATAGTAAGAAACTGCAGTGAAAGACTATGTACGGGAAAACTTTAAAAGCCATCCAGCAGATGGCGCCAAAGTAATGTCTCTGAAGAGGTCTAAGCAACATTTTCGGTCTCATTCTTTCCTTTAAAAATAATATAAATTTACTTTTACTTACCAAATGCCATTAAACAAATTTAGAGGTGAAATGAAAACTTTAAAAAAAATGTACACAGAGAGTACCAGCATCCTGGCAAAACAGGTACCATTTTGGTATGTTTCCAGTCTCCCTCAGCATTAGAACCTGAAAGCCGGAAGGGGCCTCTGAGATCATTTTACAGATGAGAAAATGGGGCTGTCGGAAGGCTCCGTTGGCCCCAGATCGCTCAGGCCAGAGTTGGAGCCCATCTCCTACTTTACTTTTCCTTCCTCTGGATCCTGGGGGTCAGAGGGAGAGGGGTACCCCAGGAGGGTTGAACTGTGCATCAGAACCTGAAATACACTCTACAGTCGTCCCTCCTTTTCTACAGGAGAGACGTCCCAAGACCCCATGCCTGACGCTGCAGCTATTACGGAACCCTGAATATACTACGTTTTTTCCTATACGTACATACCTATGATTAAGCTTAATTCATAAATTAGGCACAGTAAGAGGTTAACAATAATTCGTTATAGAACAATTATAACAATATACTGTAATAAAAGTTATGTGAAGGTTGTCTCTTTCTCAAAATATCTTATGGGACTGTACTCCCCCTTCTTGTGATGATGTGAGATGATAAAACGCCCACATGATGAGATGAAGTGAGGGGAATGACATAGGCGTTATGACGCAGTGTTAGGCTACTACTGGTCTTCTGACGATAGGTCAGAAGGAGGATCCTCTGTTTCCGGCCTGCACCTGACTGCAGGTAACTAAACACGGAAAGCAAAGCCCGCAGGTAAGGGGGCTGCAGTATGTGCCTTGGTTATCCCTTGCTATGTCATTTTATATGACTTTGTTGTCTTTCATTCTAGCCTCCAAATTCTGTCTCTACATAAATAGTCATAATTCTGATTCTCTGCTTCTTAGTTTGATAAGTAGAGATTTTCCTGGGGCACAGTAGAGTCTAGAGAGTTAGAGACAGTGTCTATTTTATTTTTAGCACTACTGAAAATATTCTATTCCATAAATTTTATCTTCCTTTTTTTTTTTTTTTTTTTTGCTGAGGAAGATTAGCCCTGAGCTAACATCTGTGCCAGTCTTACTGTACTTTGTGGGTTGCCACCACAGCATGGCTGATGAGTGGTGTAGGTGCACGTCCAGCATCCAAACCTGCGAACCCAGGTCGCTGAAGTGGAGGGTGCTGAACTTAATCACTATGCCGCGGGGCTGACCCCTATCTTCCTTTTGTTAAAAAAGAAAGTTTGGGTATTAATGTATCTGCTTCCAAAGAATTATTATTAGACATTTCTAATAATAAAAGAGGAGATGAGCAAGCTGGCCTTTTCACTATGAAATTGCTTTTTAAATAATGAATTTATTATTATAAACTGCATTTGTGGATTTCAAGTTCTGATAATGGAGAAATACTTCTGTTGGACCAATCTTCCCCACAATAACTATTCTAGACAAAATTAAAACAACTACAAAGACACTGGAGAGAAACACAGCTGGGAGACTCTGGAAGAAACTCAGCATCTGGAGGAAGGGAGCTGTGCTGGGTGAATTTCCTATTTTTATGGCTTTTACAGTGATAGCAAGCCACAGTTGGTGCCAACTGGGGAGGTTAAACCCAGAAACAAAACCTGCCATTTCACTTATTGAACTGGAAGATGGAGATTAGAAGAATTACAGAAGCTAGAAAGTAAAAGGAGCATTACTGAGAGAACCAGAGGAAGGAAGCACCACATTCTGTGTAAACTCGCCAGATGACTGGCTCACGCTGAACTGTGCACGTATGGAGCAGACTCCATGTACCCCATCTAAGGCTGGAGATGTGGAACTGAGATTTCTGTTGGAGAGTATAACAACTTAAATGAAAAATGTACTAGAGAGGCTCACCAGCAGTTTTAAGCAGGCAGAATAAAGAATCAGTAAACTCGAATATAGGTCAATTGAGATTATTCAGTCTCGGGAATAGAAAGTAAATAGAATGAAGAAAAACGAACAGAGCCTCAGAGATCTGTGGAACATCACCAAACGTAATTATGTAGGTAAATATAAAAAACAGTATAAATGTATTGTTTGTTTGTAACCCCTTTTTTTGTCTTACAAAATTTAAAAGAAAGCTTCGTTAAAGAAATAATTATAAATCTAAGTTGATTGGGACAAAATGTACAAGGATGTAATTTGTAACAATAACATCATGAAGGATAGGTGGAGAGGAGATATATAGGAGCAAAGGTTTTGCATATTATCAAAATTGAGTTGGTATTAATCAGAACTAAAGCATAAATTAAGCTGTTAATGGTAAACCCCAGGGCAACCATAAGAAAATAACTCAAAAATATGTGGTACAACAATGGGAAGGAAATTAAAAGGGTAAACTACTGAATTTTATTGAACACAAGAGAAGGCAGTAATGGAGGAATTAAGGGACAAAACAGACGAGACATATAGAAAAAAATACAAAAGAGCAGGGAATATGATGAACAACATTATGTCAATAAATTAGACAAGAGATGAAATGAAAAATTTTTAGAAAGACACAAACTACCAAAATTGACTCAAGAATAGACCATCTGAATAAATGCATAATAAATAAAGAGATTGAATTAGTAATTTAAAGAAAAAACTACCCACACACACAAAAATCCAGGCCAAGATGGCTTCACCATTGATTTCTGTCAAACATTTAAAGAAGAATTAGTAACAATTCTTCACAAACTCTTCAAAAAATATTTATGAGATCAGCATTACTCTGACACCAAAATCAGCCAAAGACAACCCAAGAAAAAAAATTACAGACCAATATTTCTCATGAATATGGAAGCAAAGCCCTCAACAAAATACTAGCAAACCAAATCCAGCAGCATATAAAAAGAATTCTACACCACAACCAAGCGGGATGTATCCCAGGAATGCATGGATCATTTCATAACTGAAAATCAATATAATACATCATGTTGATAGGACAAACTAACAAAAATACCATGATCATCTCAATAGATGGCAGAAAAAGCATTTGCCAAAAAATCTTTTCATGATAAAAAAACACTCAACAAACTAGGAATAGAAGGGAAGTGTCTCACGACAATAAAGGGCATCTACAAAGACCCCACAACTAACATCATACTCAAAGGCAAAAAACTGGATGCTTCCCCTCTAAGATCAGGAACAAAACGAACATGTCTGCTCTCGCCACTTCTATTCAACGTTGTGCTGGAGCTTCTAGTCAGGGCAATCAGAGAAGAAATTGGAAAGGAAGAGTAAAAGTATCTCTATTCACACATTACATGATCTTGTATACAGAAAATTCTAAGGAATACACTAAAAAACTATTAGAACTAATAATGAGTTTATCAAGGTTGCAGAACACAAGATCAATATACAAAAATCAATCATATCTCTGTACACTTACAATGAACAATCCAAAAATGAAATTAAGAAAAAAATTTCATTTACAGTAGCATCAAAAAGAATAAAATAGAGGCTGGCCCTGTGGCCGAGTGGTTAAGTTCATGCACTCTGCTTCAGTGGCCCAGGGTTTCGCCACCTTGAATTCTGGGCACAGACACGGCACCACTCATCAAGCCATGCTGAGGTGGCATGCTACATGCCACAACTAGAAGGACCCACAACTAAAACTACACAACTGTGTACTGGGTGGCTTTGGGAGAAAAAGGAGAAATAAAATCTTTAAAAAAAAAAAGAATAAAATATTTAGGAATAAGTCTGACAAAAGAAATACAAAACTTGTACACTGAAAACTGAAAAATATTGCTGAAAGAAATTAGATATAAATTGAAAAAAAATCCCATGTTCATGGATCAGAAGACAACATTGTTAAAATGGCAGCATTTCCAAAATTAACTACAGATTCCAATGCAATCTCATTCAGAATCCCAGATGACTCCTTTGTAGAAATTGAAAATTTGATCCTAAAATTAATATAAAACTTCAGGAGACCCAGAATAGCCAAAATAATCTTGAAAAAGAAGAAAAGAAGTAGGAGGACTCACACTTCTCAATATCAAAATTTAGTGTAAAGCAACTTAATCAAGACAGTGTGGTACTGGCACAAAGACAGACGTAGATCAGTGGGATAAAACTGACAATCCGGAAATAAACCCATATAGCTGTGGTTAATTCATTTTCAACAAGCGTGCCAAGAACATTCAAAGGGGAAAGAATAGTCTCTTCAACAAATGGTGCTGGGACAACTGGAGCACCATATGCAAAAGAATGAAGCTGGACTCCTACCTCACAACGTATACAAAAATTAAAATGGATCAGAGACCTAAATGTAAGAGCAAAAGCTATAAAACTATTGGAAGAAAACATACAGGTAAATCTTCACAAACTTGGGTTGGGCAAAGGATTCTTAGATATGACAACAAAAGTGTGAAGAATAAAAAATAAAATAAATTGGGCTTCATCAAAATTGAAAACTTTCACCATCAAGAAAGTGAAAATTTAAACCACAGAATGGGAGAAAATATTTGCAAATCATATATCTGATAAGAGGCTTGTATCTCAACTATATAAAGAACTCAACTATATAAAGAGGCTTTGCCAAACCATAGCTGAAGTAACTAAGTCTAAAAATATCAAATAGATTTTATGTTAAAAAAAAAATAAAGAATTCCTTCAACTCAATAATGAAAAGACAACCCAACCTAAATGTGGCAAAAGATCTGAATAGATATTTCTCCAAGGAAGATCTACAACAGGCCAATAAGGATACGGAAAGTGCTCTCCCTCATTAGTCATCAGGGAAACGCAAACCACAATTACAATGAAATACTACTTCAGACCCATTAAAATGGTTATAATGATAATATTCCTGGGCCAGCCCCGTGGCTGAGTGGTTAAGTTCGTGTGCTCCACCTTGGCAGCCCAGGGTTTCGCTGGTTCAGGTTCTGGGCATGAACATGGCACCACTCATCAGGCCATGTTGAGGCAGCATCCCACATGCCACAACTAGAAGGTCCCACAACTAAAAATATACAACTGTATGCTGGGGGAATTGGGGGAGGAAAAAAAAAAGCAGAAAAAAAAAGATTGGCAACAGTTGTTAGCTCAGGTGCCAATCTTTAAAAAAAAAATAATAATAATAATAATATTCCTTTCTATTCACTATGAAAAAGGAAAATAACTAATATTGGTTAGGATGTGGATAAATTGGAACCCTCATAAACTGCTGGCAGGAATGTAAAATGGTACAGTAACTTTGCAAAACAGTCTAGCAGTTCATCAAATGATTAAACAGTTACCATATGACTCAACAATTCCACTCCCAGGTATATACTCAAGAGATAAGAAAATATGTGTTCACACAAAAACTTGTACACAAGTACTTACAGTGGAACAATTCATAATAGCCACAAATTGGAAACAACCTATCCTTCAACTGATGAACGGATAAATGTAATATGGTATATACACACAATGGAATATTATTCAACTGTAAAAAGTAATGAAGCAGTGATACAAGCTACAACATGGACAAGCCTTGGAAACATTATGCTAAGTGAAGGAAGCCAGTCACAAGAAGCCAAAAATTGTATGATTTTATTTTTAGAAATGTGCAGAATAGACAAATCCATAAAGGCAGAAAGTAGGTTAGCTGTTGCCAGGTATTGAGGTGATGAAGGGATGGGGAATGACTGCTAATGGGTATAGGGTTTCTTTCTGGGGTGATGAAAATGTTCTGGAATTAGATAGTGGTGATGTTTGCACAATTTTGTGACTATACTAAAAAACTCACTGTATTGTACCCTTTAATATGGTAAATTTTATGGTATGTGAATTATATCTCAATTTTATCTCAATTTTAAAATGATATTCAGCGTAACAGAATAAGGAGTAGCTACAAGATATCATTCACAATCTTTGGATACCAGGTACAATCCAAATATAACTAGGCATACCAGTAAACCAGAAAAAAATGATCCATACTGAGAAGACAATGGTTACTGACCAGAGGACACCAGATGGTGAATTAACAGACAAGGATTTTAGAGCAGTAATTATAACTATAGTCAAGAACCCTAAAGAAAAACATCTATAATAAATGAGCAAATAAGCAATCTCAACAGAAAAAAAAATTTAAACAGAAACTACAACAAGGAAATAAAAGGAAATTATAGAAGATAAACATAAACTAGGTGATTTTAAAAAATCACTGAAGGGTTTTAATAGCATATTGAGGTAACAGAAGAGTCAGTGAACTTGAAGCTAGATAAATAGAAAATATCCAATCTTAACTACACAAAGAAGAAATAAAAAGCAAAGAACAGTGCTTCAGGGACCTATCAGACAACAGTGAAAGCCCTGAAATGAAATTGGAGTCCCAAAGGGAGAGAAGAGAGAGAATGGAGAAGAAAAATGTTTTGATTAAATAATGGCCCAAACTCTCCAAATTTGATGAAAGAGACAAATTTATAGCTTCAAGAGCCTATTTGAACACCAATCAGAATAGAATCAGAGAAAACCACACCTAGGCATGTTTTACCTGCAGAAATACAAAGATAAAAATAAAATATTGAAACCATCCAAAGAGAAAAAACCCACTACATACAGATATAATGATAGATACAATGATAGAAATGAATCTGGTCAGTCATCAGAAAGAATGGATGCCAGAGAACAGGCCAATGACATCTTCAAAGTGCTGAATGTAGAAAAAAAAAATGTCAATCCAGAATTTTATACCTAGCAAAAATATCCTTCAAGAAAAAAGTCAAAATAAAGACATTTTTAGATGAATGATATTTAAGAGAATTTGTTGCCATAAACCTACAATACAAAACATGCTACTGGAAGTTCTTCATTCTGAGAGAACTTGAATCTTCAAGAAGGAACGAAGGGCACCAGAAGTTGTAAATACATCTATAAATATAAAAGTATTTTTCTACAAATTTCTTTAAAACACATATGACTAAAGCAAAAATTATAATATCACATTATGCTATTTATAACCTATGTAGTTGTAATACATATGACAACTATAGCATAAGGACAACTATAGGAGTTGATAATTGGCTCATTTGATTGCAAACTTCTTACATTTTATATGATGTGTACAATGTTAACTCTAAGGACACTGTGATAAATTGAGGATGCATACTATGGTCCAAGACAAGCACTAAAAAATTATTATAATAATTGAAAGAGGTATAGCTAAAAAGCCAATAGATAAATCAAAATGGAATTTTTGCTATTTAATCAATTAATCTAAAAGAAAGCAGGAGAAGAAGAACAGAGGAATAAAAAACAGAGGGGGATAAATATAAAACAAACAATAAAATGGTAGGCCTAAATTCAGCAATATCAATAATTATATTAAATCTAAATGGACTAGACGCTTGAATTAAAAGGTAGGGATTTTTCACAACGGATCAAACGGCAAGATTCAACTATATGCTGTCTAAAAAAGGCACACTTTAAATACAAAGACAGGTTGAAGGCTTATAGTTTGAAAAAGACATGCTATGCAAACAGTTAAGTAAGAAGACTGAAGTTATTATATTAACATCAGATACAGTAGACTTCAAAGCAAAGAGGTAAAGAGGGAAGTTTCATGATACAAAGGTGAATTCATCAGGAAATTATAACCATCATAAATGCGTATGCATCTGAGTTTCAAAATACAGTCATATGGCACATAATGATGTTTCAGTCAACAATTGACTGCACATACGATGGTGGTCCCATATAGCCTAGGTGTTTAGCAGGCTGTACCATCTAGGTGTGTAAGTGCACTCTATGATGTTTGCACAATGACAAAATCACCTAACGATACATTTCTCAGAACATGATCCCCTTGTTAAGTGACACATAATTGTACATGAAACAAAAATTGAACAAATTAAAGGGAGAAATGAATCCACAATTTTAGTTGGAGATATTAACATTATTCTCTCAGCAACTGATAGAACTAGGCAAAAGAATCAGTAAAGGGGCCGGCTCCGTGGCCGAGTGGTTAAGTTTGTGGGCTGTGCTGTGGCGGCCCAGGGTTTGGATCCTGGGCACGGACATGACACCGCTCGTCAGGCCACATTGAGGCGGCGTCCCACAACCCCCAACTAGAAGGACATGCAACTAAGATATACAGCTGTGTACATGGGGGGTTTGGGGAGATAAAGCAGAAAAAAAAAAAAAAGATTGGCAACAGTTGTTAGCCCAGGTGCCAATCTTTAAAAAAAAAAGAATCAGTAAAGATATAGAATACATGAATGATTCTGTCAATCACCTTGACCTAACTGGCATTTATAGAATACTGCATCCAACAGAATGTACATTCTTTTCCAGTACACATTGCATGTTCACCTGAGTAGATCATATGTTGAACCACAAAATAAGTCTAAATAAATTTAAAAGGATGGAGAATATACTGAGTGTCTTCTCTGACCACTGTTGAATCAAATTATAAATAGATAATAAGCTATCTAGGAAAAAACCAAATAGGTGGAAATTAACCCAGTTAAGTAACCCATGGTTCAAAGAAAAAAATATGAGGGAAATTAGAAAGCATCTTGAACTGGATGAAAGTGAAAACACTACATATTAAAGCTTGTGGGATGAAGCAGAAGCAGTGCTTAGAGGGAATTTTATAACTTTACTTATATTAAGAAAGAAGAAAGGCATAAAATCAATGATCCACACTTCCACCTTAAGAAGCTAGAAAAAGAAGAGCAGAGTAAATCTAAAGAAATTGAAAGCAAGAAAATAATAATGTATTAACTCTATTTTCTGTATTCTGGTTTTTTTTCAATTATTTTACTGAGGTCATATTGGTTTATAACATTGTGTAATTTCAAGTGTACATTATTATGTATCAGTTTCTGTATAGACTGCATCATGCTCACCACCAAGTCTAAGTTTTATCCATCACCACATATATGTGCTCCTTTACCCCTTTCACTCACCACCCCCCAACTCCCTTCCTCTCTGGTAACTGCTAATCTGTTTTCTTTATCCATGTGTTTGTTTATCTTCCACTTATGAGCAAAATCATGAAATCTTTGTCTTTCTCTGTCTGGCTTATTTTGCTTAGCATAATACCCTCAAGCCCCATTCATGTTCTTGCAAACAGGATGATTTTGTCTTTTTTATGGCTGAGTAGTATTCCATTGTGTATATGTACCATAGCTTCTTTATCCATTCATCAATTGATGGGTTGCTTCCACATCTTGGCTGTTGTGAATAGTGCTGCAATGAACATAGGGGTGCATAAATCTCTTTGAATTATTGATTTCATGTTCTCTGGATAAATACCCAATAGTTGGATAGGTGGGTTGTATGGTATTCCTATTTTTAATTTTTTTTTATTAAGGTTATGAAAGTTAACATCCTTGTGAAATTACAGTTGTACATCATTATTAGTCATGTTGTAGGTACACCACTTCACCCCTAGTGCCCTCCCCCAACCCCCCTTTCCCCTGGCAACCACCAATCAGTTCTCTTTGTCCATATGTTAACTACGACCTATTTTTCATTTTTTGAGAAATCTCCATACTGTTTTCCATAGTGGCTGCACCAGTTTGCATTCCCACCAGCAGTGTATGAGGGTTCCCTTTTCTCCACATCTTGTCCAACATTTGTTATTTTTTGTCTTGGTAATTATAGCCATTCTGATGGGTGGAAGGTGGTATCTCACTTGGTTTTGATTTGCATTTCCCTAATGATTAGTGATGTTGAACATCTTTTCATGCGCCTGTTGGTCATCTGTGTAATATCTGCTTTGGAAAAATATATTCTTGATGATCTGACATCAGGGGCCTTGTTGATTAGGGAGGGACTGCCCCACCCAGGGTTTCCAATTCATAGAGATAGTAAACGACTTGCCTTTGATAGGCATACCAACCAATTTGAAGTCCATGTGACCCGCCTCTTTTTATCCTGCAGTCTGGGACACTATCCCCCTGACAGTCTCTCCAGGGCTAAGTACCAACTGGCTAGGGACCATCCCTCTAGGCCAGAGCCTATTATTACTATAGTGTTCTAATGGTGATTTTTCTATTTTTTACATTTTTCTACATGTATTGATTGTAATTTTTCTGTAAGGAAGAGTTGTTGATTTCCCCCCTTTTATTTACTTGTTCAGTTATTTATTCATATCAGCATGAGCTCAGAGATTTGGATTCCACTGCATGAAACAGAAATCCAACCAGCAACTTAGCAAACAGGACATCTGGAGGTAAAATGGCACAGGGCTGGCAAAGCTCAAGGAAATCATCAAGGCAGTGAGCTCCCTCTACCTTTTCTCTTCTAAAACCTCCATCCTAAGCACTTGACTCCGGTCCTCGTGGTCATAGAATGGCTGCCACACCTCCAGGCATTGGGTCCAATGCTCCAGGCAGAGGGAAGGAGGACAGACACCAGTTGAATCTGTTTCTTTTAATCAAGAAAACAGTGGCTTTCCTGGAAATATCACCCAGTGGACTTCACTTACATCTCATTAGCCAGAACTAGGTCATACAGCCAAGGGAGTCTGAACTAAGGGAGTCTAATTGCAATGGAGTCTGAAGAGGTGGTAGTCAGGGGTATTTTTCTTTTTAAAGATTGGCACCTGAGCTAACAACTGTTGCCAATCTCCTTTTTTTCCCCCTGCTTTTTTCCCAAAATCCCCCAAGTAGATAGTTGTATATTTTAGTTTTAGTTGTGGGTCCTTCTAGTTGTGACATGTGGGACACCGCCTGAATGCGGCCTAATGAGCGATGCCATGTCCGCGCCCAGGATCTGAACCAGCGAAACCCTGGGCTGCCAAAGCGGAGTGAGCAAACTTAACCACTCAGCCACGGGGCCGGCCCCATCAGGGATGTTTTTAACTGGGTACATTAGAGCTCTGAACAAAAATCAGATTGTGTTGGTCAGGGAGAAGACTGGATATTGGGTATTCAATATCCTCTCAGTGCCTTCCACCAGAGATTGTGTGCACAGGCTCAATCGTGTGTATTTCACCTCATGTCCTGTTAGAGCCACAATTCTAGAGGCAAAAATATTTTTAACTTATTGCCAATGGTCACTCTATCAGTCAAAAGCTAAGAGATGGTTTGCTAAAGTTAGGATAACTTGAAGAGGATTTATTTACAAAGATGTGGACGGGATGCAGAAGTACCAACCAGGAGAGAGCCCTATCTCAGGACTACTAATGCGGGGCTGTTACTATCTCTAGGCGAGGTGGATGAGAGGGAGAGAGGCTGCTGGAATTTCCAAGGAGAGAGCTGAGGAGAACAGGTCATCTTGAAAAGAGCAGTGATCTTCTATTAAGGGCCACAGCCAGCTTGACTCAATCTCATGACTTCACTCTTCTCCATCTCGTCTCCCACTGGGCATCCCCACTGGCCAAACCCAACCAGAGGACAGAGAGCAGGCAAGCCTGTCGATGCAGCCCCTGTGGTTGGCCTCTGAGACAGAGTGCAGGGAGGGAAAGGGGGCAGGGGGCATCTGGAAGGGCAGGTAGAGTCACCTGGCAAAGTCATCCTATTGTGAACAGTACTGAGCATGAAATTCTAGACCCAGGAACTAACTTTGACAATTCCTTGGAGGTTATTACAATTCAGCCTAACTTGTATAGTTATGATCTCAGTTTGTAGTCAAAATATATCCTTGAAAAATTACTCCTGAAGCTAATTTTGATATATCTGCCTTAGAAAATATCAGACGTTGTTCTAGGGGGAGAACGAGCCACTTCTCGTGTTTGGTTTCTCCTGCAGCGCAATGCAGCAGAAGTATGCTCTTCGGGATCAGACATACCCAAGCGTAAATCCTGTTCCTCCCAATTACTAACCTGATGTTTGATCTTGGGCAATTTACTGAAACATTCTAAGCCTCCATTTCCCAATCTGCAAAATGGGGATAATAATGGGACCTATTGCCCTGGGCTGTTGAAGGAGAATAAATGAGAACACTCATGAAGTGCTTAACAGAGGGCCTGGCCCGTGGTAGGTGCTCAAGAAGCATTGGTTCCCTTCATATGTTGTCCCAGGATGAGGGACCATCCGAGGCAATTTAAGCAACGTCCCTGTAACTAAGCACCTACTATGTGCCAGCCACTGTTAGGCACTTTATTTTCATTATTTTGAAACTTCATAATAAGTCTTCAGATAAATACCATTTCCACTACATAGGGAAGAAACTGAGGCTTGCAAAGCTTAGAAGAGTTCAAGGCCACACTGGCAGCAGAAAGGGGGTAAGATTGGACCCAGGCATGTCTGATGTCAAGGGCAGTGTGTCCTTGGCTGCATCTGCCACTCTGCACCTTCCAGAGGCATTTGGAAGTCACCGTGAATGGCAGTCACGGATTTGCAACGTTTTCTTCCTCTGGCAGATGTTAACTGGTGTTGGTCTTTAATCATGGCACAATTAAATGTTTTCCTACAGGTTTTCATTTTATGAAATTGGAAACAGTTTCCTAGGGGGAAACGTGTCTTCTAGTGGTCATGACATCATACTCAAGCAGACAATCTCTTCAGAGTTCCGCACAGGGCTGCACAGTGTGGCTGGCTAGGGCTCTCAAGGGAGTGGGAAAGGATGACGTAGCGCCTTACACGGGCCGTGCCTGCAGCTGGCACTGGATAAATATTTGCATGATGAATGAATTGGACTGTCACACACTCGTGCTAGAACACCTCCCCTCGCCGTTCCTACCCTGTTATCCTTTGTTCCTGAGACCCTTTGTAGGTGCTTAGTGGCGGCTGATGACATTAGGAATCACAGATGATGTGGGGTGAAGGAGAGAAAGGCAGAGAAGCACTCCGAATGAGCGGTCAGCAAGATTCAGCCCTAGAGAAGCCCATGAAACCTCGAAGGGTGAGCAATGTGGTGTGGGCACCAGGAGGGACCCTGAGGCCCCTAGAGGACAGCTCTGGTGTGACTGCTTCAGACTGGGTGCTGCTTCGGGTCGAGTCTTAAACAGATTTCTACAGCGGATCTTCCAGTCTCACTTTGCATTCCGACATCACACAGGCAACACGAGTGTATCAGAGCACTCATGCCAGGAGACGGCGATCGATTCTGCCGGAAAACTTTAAAAATATTTTCTTTACATGTATGACCCTCCCCAATCCCCCAACACTCCAGAATATTCTCTTGAAAGCTAAATATTAGAAGAAACAGTATAACCAATAGGCCTATCTTATTAAGCAAAGGTTAAATTTTGGAGCCCTGAATATAGGGCGCTTGGCTTATTTTCACGGTCTGTCCTCTTTTACACAGCCGTGACGCGTCCTGGGCTGCGCAGGGCCTGCCTTGATGACTGCAGGTCAGGGCAGCTGAGGACAGAGAGAAGGGACAGTACTGCTGGGGCGGTGGGACCTTAGAAGGTTAATTCAGACCAGACACCAGAACGCTCAACGGAAGGCAGCCGCAGGACAAGAGTAACAAATGGAAATTAGTAAATAAGGAAAAATAAAAAACCTTGTTGAAACTTAGAAACGCTTGAAAAGTAAAAAAAAAAAAAAAAAAAAAAGTCTATCTTGTAAATAAAATTCCTGAAAGCCCATGATCGTGTACTTGAGAGAAAGGTGGGAGAAGGTCAAAGGCAGGTTGTCCTGGAAACAGCCCAGCTGCACTCCAGACACCCCAAGACCTGAGTTTGCTTCCCTTGGGCAAGAGGCCACCCCCACCCCCACACCCACCCCTCCTGTTTCAGCTCCGTCCTCCGTGAAATCAGGAGTGCCCTCCAGCTTTGTGAACCCATGCAGAGGGCATGAGGAGACAGCAGAAGGCTCGCCTCCTTCTGCCGATGTCTGGCTCCCAGCGCACAGCCAGGACAGGCCTGAGAAGGCCTCCAGGGAGGTGGCCATGTAGACACGGCGGGGGGGGGGGGGAATACAAAATAAACAAGGCCACGTTGACCAGAACGAATCCTTTCGTGGGACAGGGAGTACAAAGAGAGAGGGGGACACTGGGCTTCAGCATAGACGGCAAACACATGAGAGACCTGAGGCAGAAAACCACAGCTCCCACAGGCTGCCCGGACTGGGCCACTGCTGCCCGCTCCCTCCCCCTGGCCAGGGAAAAGCAGCGTTCTGCCCAGGTGTCTCCTCAAGGTGCTGAAGCAGGAATGCAACGCGAGAACCCATAGGCCTGCTCTCCCTCCGCCGGCAGGCAGGGGGCGGGAGAGCACGGGAGGATTTCCCGGGTAATGATGCTCAGGTGGCCAGCTAGCACCATGCCCCATGCTTTTCAGGGGACTCCAACTTTCCTTCCCGCTTTCCGATGGAAGACAGCGCCTGCTCAGAGGCTGCGGTCTTCTGAGCTTCCTTCCTTGAGCTCTGAGTGGGCTCTGCTAAGTGAAATGCGGAAAAGGAAAAACAGATTTGAGGCTTGGCCAGACTTGGTGTGCACCATGACATCTGCTGTATTGCCTTCTGAAAACATTCTTCCAGTAAGAACTTAACGCTTTCCAGGAGCTTGAGGTTGAGACCGTCTGGTTCCTCCCACGGCCCCTGGATGCAGGGGACTTCAGTCTGCTGCTGTCTGCCCCTCCCAGGGGCATTTCCCACATGACTTCAGCAAAGCATCCAACGTTCCGATAAGCCGGCCTCCATTTTAAGCTGAGTTTCTCCTTCTGTCTGGGGAGTGGGGGACTGTAGATTCTCAGTCACCGTGCACGTGTGTCCTTGGACCCCAAGAGCATTATTTAAAAGGTCCCCAGTCTACTCGGATGGAGAACTTAGTCTAACTCGTGTGAAGTTTGCGAAGCCCATCTCCTGGCCAGCTGGTCGTGTTTTCTGAATGCCGCGGAGGAAGGTGTCCGTGCGCCGGCTTTGAAGTAGGACACACCCGGATTCGAATCGCCACTCTGCCACTCGTTGCCGGGTGATGTCAGCCTCAGTCTCCCCAGTTGGGAAAGGGGACGGTCAGCAGCGGCCCCGCCCAGGGGGGGCCCCCAGTCTCCCGCACGCGTGCGGGGCACCGGCCGCGCTGCCTCGGCCGCCCTTCCCGGCCGGGGCCCTAAGGATGCCCGCGCTCGTCCTCGGCGTCGCGCCCGGCCTCCTCCGGGAGCCGCGCGGGTTGGGCGCGCTCCCAGGCGCATTCCTGGCCGGGCAGCCCCTCCTCCTCGGCCTTGGCCAAGGGGCTGGCGCCTCCCCGCCTCGCCGGGACTGTCTCGTGCGGGCGGCTGCGGACGCTCGTGGCCGCGGGTGCTCCAGGGTCGGCGCGCGGCGCACCTGGACCCGAGACTGCGCCTCCGGAGCCCGGCGGCCGGGCTGCGCGCCGGGGCTCCCTCTCCCTCCCCGCCGGAGCCGCTCGGGACCGCGCGGCGCCCTGCGCCCTGCCGGGGCGGCTGCGGCATCGGCTGCGACAAACTGGGCAGCGAAGGCAAGGTTATTTCCCCTTTCCCAAGCAGAAAGGTTCCGATTGGCAAGATGGTGCCCAGCTGTCCCCGCGCGCTCTTCCTTCTGCTGCTGCTCCTCGCCTGCCCCGAGTCGCGGGCTTCCCAGGTCAGTGTCCCTCCCGCCTCTCCCCTGTCCCGCTTGCAGGGGAGGCAACGCCAAGGCCGGAGGACCTGGGCTTGCCCCATTCCACGGGCATGCTCGGGTTGGGGGTTTGGAGCGAGCCTTGGGCTGGGGTTCAGTCTCAGAGAGAGAGGTGTAGGGTCCCCCGTCTGTCACCTCAGCTGCATCGCGGGCCCGGCGTCTGGGAGAACCCGGCTGGTCTAGCCGAGCAGTTGGTGCCAAAGCCTCGGTCCGCTGCGGACCGGGCTCCGCGTGAGAATCGCGGTTTGGAGGACGATCTCCCTAGGATCTGTGAGACGTCCCTCTTTCCTGGGGTCTCCCCACGAGATCCGGGTCGCCCCATTGGGGTAGAGAATGTCCCCTCCCTCCAACCTCCAACATTTAAATTTCGAACTGAAATACCGTTCTTACCACTACCAACTGTTAAACACGCACAGGACTTTCTTAGCAGTTCTCGACGTTTCCAGGCAGGGGAGGCTGGGGTTGTGCAGCGGTCTCCTCTGGAGTCCGCGGGGCCTCAGGTTTGGGACTGCGTTTCTTCCCACACATACGCGCAGCTTGCTGTTTGGTTTTTCTCCCCTTGCCGTTTGTGTTTGTTGGAGTGGCACTGGATTTACTTACCAGACCGGATTCACTTTTATGTTAACCAGTAAGAACTGATGGTTAAAATTAAGGTAAGAATGCAGAGAAAAACACGTCTTCCGAAGGTGAACCTGGAATTGCGGAATTCAGAGGCACCCACCGCCAGACTCTCTCTGGAAGCCGGAGACACCGCCCTCTGTGATGGGCGTGGCCTGTGGGCTGCGGCTGCTACCCCAACAATACCGACCGCAGCAGTAACAGTACCTGAAGGCGGAGGGAAGGAAAGCCTGAGCGCCTGATGACTGCCAGGTTCTTGCTAAGCAACTTCCAGCCTCTTAGTTCTCGGGGTGGCCCTGTGAGGTGGGGACTGTTGTCATCCCATTTTGTGGATGCGAGATCTGAGGCCCAGGGAGATTGTCACTTACTCAAGGTCACGTAGCCAGGAAGGATGGGAGTAAATTTAGTCTCTCTCCAAGTCTTTCGCCTTCCCCACAGACACTCGTCTGCAGACTAAATTCCTCAACCAGACAGGCATGTCCATGACCACCCACAAGCCCCTGGGGTGCAGGAAGATTCCAGGCGGGGAGAGCTCAGTTCCAAGCAGACATGGTGGGCGTTAGTGCAGAAGTGGTGAGCGGTCAGCGAAGGAAGCCGCTCAGCCGCCAGGCTGCAGAGGCCTGGTCTGGGGCCACAATGAACCCACCCAGCAGAGCGAGGGGTCTCCCACCCACTTTGCAGATTACAAAACAAAGCAAAACATCAGGCCCAGAGCCCAAGGCCAGAAACACGGGTAGGTGTATCCTGAAACCAGCTCCCCAGCCAGGGTGAGCGGAGGGGCGGGGGGCAGGACGTGGGATGAGCTGCTGGGGAGCCCTGCCCTGCCCTGCCCTTACCTGATTTTATGGCGCTAGTGCTGTCTCTGGAGCTTACCTGGAAGACAGGGGACACTGTGGCAGTTTTCAGATGCTTGCGGCTGCTGCAGAAGCAGAGAAGTGAGCTGTCGCAGCCTCTGTACCTGGGAGATCCGGGTCAAATCCTGCCACATCCAGGCTTTCTCAAATTCCTGTCTTCTAAATCTGCAAAAGCACCTGCCTCCTGGGGCTTGGTGGTGGAGGGGCGGGCAGAGGGAAGGCCGCAAAAGGGATTGTCCACAGAAATTGGTTTGAACCTGTCCTTCATCCAGAGTCCTGTGTGGTGGAGGTGGGGGGTGGGTGGCTCTCCCTCAGCCCATCTCGGGGAGCCTCAGGAGCTCTCTTTACCTCATTCCCTCTCATCTTTTGGGTCTCTGCTCAAATAAGTGCCCCTTTGCAGAGGCCTCCCCAACCCTCTCTAAACAGGTCCCCTCTCGTCCCTTGGGTTTTCTGAAGGGCTCTGGCATAGCACTGATGATGTTCACAATGGTTTATTTGGGTAAGTTTCGAGTTTATTGTCTGTCTTCCCCACTACAAGGGCCCAGGGCAGGGACCAGGCCTGGGGTTCTTGTCCAGGGACCAGCACATGGTAGGGGCCCAGCGGAATCAATGGGGCCTGGTCATGGTGGTACTGGTCCAAGCAGGACGGGGCTGGGCAGTCTCTGAGTGGACCTGGCTGCACATCAGGTCACCTAGGGAGCTTCTAGAAATCCTGATGCCAGCCTCACCCCAGAGATTCTGCCTCAGTTGCTCTGGGTGGGGGCTCAGGGTGATGCTGATGTGTTTTTTAGAGTTGTCCCTAGTGATTCTAATGAAGCAGGAGCCTGAGACCCGGGGGAACCTTCAGAGCTGAAAGCCGTGGACCGACCTAGGAGAGGGCCGAGGGCAGGGGAGTCAGGGTGAATCCCCCGGGGTTTACCTGATCGGAGTGTAGTGTGAGCCCGGGGCTCTTGGATCCAGTGGTAAGACCTGTGGAGACTCAGCAAGAGTCAGAGAATGAAGTGTACCCGTGAGACCGTCTCCCACCACAGAGGAGTTGGACCCAGGGACCCCCAATAGAGGTGCCGGGCCTCCTCGTGGCAGCAGCCCACAGCCCTGTGCAGGGTTTGCCTGTTTGTCTGTGAATGTGCTCACTGCGTTGTGTTAGGTGACAGCCCAAGGCAACCATGATGGGTGTGTATCTGTGTGTGTGCCTGTGCCTGTCTTTATGTGCCTGTGCCTGTGACTGTGTGAATGTTTGAGTGACTGTGTGTGTGAGGGTGTGTGTAGGGGCGTGCATGTCTTCGTGTGTGTGTGTGTGTGTGTGTGTGTGTTACAGGTGGTAGAAGCTGCTTTTGCCAAGGGTCTGGAGTAGTGAACTTGGGGTGACCGACAGTCTCGTTCTCCCTCCTGCGGTCCTCCATGGCTTTTCACATGTGTCCCTCTTGTCAGCACGTCTGTCCTGAGTCACCGTACAGGTTTTTTGTGACCAGCTGATGGAGAGCAGGTGGTCACGGGGAAGGAGGCAGGTGGAGCGGTGTGGGGATCCCACGAGTGGAGCCCTTTCTCAACACCACTGCCCACTCTGTGGCCTTCCCGCTGGAAGAGAAACAGCCTTGCTGGGGAGACAGGAAAGAGAGAATGTTTAGCACCCCCCCACGCCTCATCCTCTTCCCCCAACAACAGCTCTCAGCCTCCTCCTCGCCTGTGGGGTGGGGGTGCTACGGTGTTTCAGGAGGTTTCCCCTTCTCCAGAACCTCTCCTGTGACCAGATGTCACAGGGGTCCAGATTCCACCGTGAGAGGTTCATTCTTTTGGTTGCCTGCTCCCATTTGATACATTGCTTTTTACAGTTGAAAGGAAAAAAATGTTTTTGGTGTACATTTCCATGACTTTAACCATAGGACTATATTCTGTATGTGATCACCACCAGCACAGTCAGGAGAAAACAGGCCCACCACCCCAAAACTACGTCACGCTGCCCTCTGTAGTCACACCGTCTACCCACCCCAGCCCCTGGCAACACTGATCTGGTCTTCATTAGAGAGTTGTCTTCTCCACAATGTCATATAAACAGAATCAGAAAGTGCATAGCCTTTTGAGTCTGGCTTCTTTAACTTAGCACAAAGCATTTAAGACTCTTCCGTGTGGTTCTGGGTGTGCATCGTTCATTTTTATTGCTGAGTAGTATTCCATCGTGTGGACTTAGTACAATCATCAGTTCACCCATTGAGCTGGATGGTACCCACGGTGTCATTTCCAGTTATTAGCCGTTATAGATAGAGCTGCTAGAAACATCCCCATACAGCTTTTTATGTGAATGTAAATACTCACTTCTCTTGGGTAAACATCTAGGTGTGGGATTCCTGGGTCATACCGTGAATGTTTCTTTACCTTTGTAAGAAACAGCCAAATTATATTCCATATCTGTTGTATCATTCTATGATCCCACCAGCAATGTATGAAAGACCGGTTACCCTGCATCCTCACCAGCACTTAGTATTGTCAGGTGTGTCCGTTTGTTTCCAAGTCTTTCTAATAGGTATGTAGTGGTATCTCTTTGTGGTTTAAATTTCCATTTCCCTAATAACTAATAATATTGGGCATCTTTTCATGTGCTTATTTGCCATTTGAATGGTCTATTGGGCAAAGTGTCTGTTTAAGCCTTCTGCCCATTTTTAAATGGTTGTCTGTTTTCTTATTGTTAAATTTTGAGTATTCTTTATATATTCTAAATACAGCTACTTTTTGGATGTGTAAGTTGCAAATATTTTCTCCTAGTCTGTAGCTTGTCTTAACAGCGTCTTTCCCAGAGCAAAGGTTTTAAGTTTTAATGGAGTCCAATTGATCAATTTTTTATTTTTATGGGTGGTGCTTTTAGTGTCAGGGCTAAGAACTCTTTGCCTAATCCCAGGTCATGAAAATTTTCTTCTAAAACTTTAGTAGTTTGCATTTGCACATTTAGAGCTATGATCCATTTTGAGTTGATTTTTGTATAAAGTATGAGGTTTACGTTGAGGATCACTTTTTGCAAATAGATATCCAATTGTTCCAACCCCATCTGTTGAAAAGACTGTTGAATTGCCATTGAATTGTCTTAGCAACTTTGTAAAAAGTCAATACTTCATACATGTATGGGTCTATTTCTGCCCATAACACACTATCTTCATCACTGCAACTTTGTAGTAAGACGTAAAATCAGGTAGATTATAACATTTTATTATTGAAAATTGTTTTGGCAGTTCTAGCTTATTTGTCTTTCCATTAAAATTTTAGAATCAGCTTGTCTATCTCTTTGAAAAATCCTGCTGGAATTTTGATTGGCATTGCATTAAATCTATTGATCTGTTAGGGGTAAATTGGCCTCTTAACAATACTGAGTCTTCCAATCTGTGAACATAATATGTCTTTCCATTTATTTAGATCTTTGATTTCTTTCATCAGCATTTTTTAGTTTTTAACATATACATGCTCTGTTAGATTTATATCTAAGTATTTCATTTTTGGATCTAATTTAAGTGGTATTGTTGTTCTGAATTTTCATTTCCAATGGTGTGTTCCTAGTATATGGAAATCCATTGGACTTTTTTATGTTGATCTTTCTAATCTATGTGCCATTTATTTAGCCTTATTTCACTGACTACAACTTCCAGTACTATGTTGAGTAAAAGAGTGGACATCCTTGCCTTGTTCTAGAACTTAGGAAGAACACTTTTTTTTAACATTAAGTGTGATGCTAGCTGTTGGTTTTTGTAGATGCCATTTGTCAGACTAGGGTTTCCTTCTAGTCATAGTTTGATAGAGTATTTATTATGAATGGACGTTGAATGTTGTCACATGCTTTTTCTGCCTCAATGGATATGACGCTATGGTTTGTCTTTAGTCTATTAATAAGGCAGATGACCTTGATTGACTTTCTAATTTTGAAACCAGCCTTACATTCCCAGATAAACCCTAATTGATTGTGGTGTCTTATACATCTATATTTCTAGATTCCATTTACTAATATTTTGTGAAAATTCTTGTATCTATGTTCATGAGGGATATTGGTGTATAGCAGGGTCAGCAAACTGTGGACCATGAACCACATCCAGCCCACTACTGGTCAAGTCTGGCCACACCAATCCATTGACGCGTCATCTCTACCTATCATCTCATTGCTTTTTGCATTGCAATCAGGGAGTTGAGTGGTTGCAACAGAGACCATATGGGATGCAAAGATGAACATTGTTCCTCTCTGGCCCTCTCTCTACACATCCCTTTGTTTGATTCCTGGTCTGTAGTTTCCTTCTCCTGTCTTTGCCTGGTTTCGTTACCAGGGTAATGCTGGTTTCATAAAATGACTTGTGAAGTGTTCCCTTTTCTTCTGTTTTCTGGAAGAGACTGTGTAGAATTGCTGTCAGTTCCTCTTAAAATGTTTGGTAGAATTTACCAATGAAACCATTTGGACCTGGAGATTTCTTTTCTGGAAGGTTTTTAACTGAATTCAATTTCTTTGACAGATACAGAACTATTTTATTTAGCTTTTTTTTGCTTTGGGCGATTTTTGGTAGTTTGTGGCTTTCAAGAAATTGCTCCATAGTCCTCTCTCTCGAGGCAACTGCTTTTAAATACCCTGGAGGTGACTCCACATTTCTGAACAATTGATCTCCTGTAATGACAGATGAATGCTTTGTTCCACTGTTCACTGCAGGGCCAAATAGTCTACTATGATTAACTTCCTTTCTTGTGTAACTCTTTGGTTTTCCTGAACTTTTTTTCTCTTCTGCCCCGTCCATCATCTGCATGAGCACAATTGTTTCCAAAAGCTCTTTGCTCTTTGACGTTCCATCAGGCTGCCTGTCCCTGGAGCCCGTCCTCCCTGGGCCAGCTGACCCTCTCTGGGCTCCTGGCCCTGCGGCTACCCAGAGACTTTGGCCTGAGCTGGAGTTTACGTTTTCTAGATCATATGTCTTCCTCTTTCTTGGCTTACTCCCTTGTTTTTTTGAACACATCCTCGGGAAAATGATTTTTTAATCCACTATCGTTAGGCCTTCTCAAATCACTTTCCTGCTGTAGAAATTCCCCTTTTTCTACAGAAAAACTTGAAAGCAGTCAACGGTAGCACCATTGTCCCCATGCTGTAGATGGGGATCCTGATGTGGCCAAGGGAGTGGCAGCTGAGTCCTAATGTTGGGAGTGAGAGGAGGAAAGGTGACCCTGTCCCCTGTCCCCCCGACTGAGTTGGGGGAGGGAGGTGGGGAGGGTTTGAGACCTCTTCCTTAGTCTGAGAACGAATGAGATGAAGAAGGGTGGGAAAATGACAAGCCAAGCGTATCCCTTCCCCAGGTGGTGTGGTCGGCTCATCAGTGTCACCGTAACTGCTGGTGTGGATCGATTGCTTGGGGCTGCTGGGCATCTAGGTCGAGGTGGGTTATTGGTCACTGTAGAGCTCAGCGTGAAAGGCCAGCATGATTGATTAGTGGAGTCTGCATGGTCACAGCACCAGGAGTATTTGCCACCCCTACAGTAGGGATTTTTATACACCAGCCCTTGTATTATATGAACACATGAAGACAAACTGAAGTGACAGGGATGCGTGAACCATTCCGATCTAAAAAGAGGTATTTCATAAAACAGATATTTGGTGCCTACAATGGCCCAGGCACTGGGAACAAAACAGACAAGGACCCTGCTTTTGGTTTTGAAAGAGCAGCTCTGGATCCGGAGTTGGCAGACCAGGGTGGCAGTCTGAACTGGGCTCAGCTGGGCTGTTCTGCTAATCACCTCCAGACCCAGCTTGTCTGGACTGGACTCGCTCACTCCTCTCTGGACAGCTGCCCAGTTAGCTGGGGCTGGCTGGTGCAGGGTGGCTCACCTGGTGCATCTGGGCTCCGCTCCACGTGGCCTCTCAGCTCCAGCCGGCTAGCCCGGGCTTTTCACATGGTGGTAGCAGTGGGAGAGGGCTGAGACTGAGCAGAATACACCAGACTTCTTGAGACACAGCCTTGGAACTGGTGCCAAGCTTCCACTGCATTCTGTTGGCCAAAGCAAGTCACAAGACCAGCCCACCCATATCCAGAGATGGGAAAACAGACTTTTCTCTTGATGGGAAGAACAGCAAAGCTTCCTTGCAAGTGGTATGGATGTGGTGGGGGACAAGGACTGTGCCATTTCTGCAAACCTTCCATCATAGTGACCCCGAGATTTGCTCCCCACAGGCACCTGTGTTTAGATGAATGGGGGGAGTCAGGGCGAGGATGGGTGACAGGGAGCCCTCCCTGCCATCTTCTGCTTTCTGCAGCAGCTGACATCTTTCCCTGGCACCTTCGGGAATGGGACTCAAGTCCTGTCAAGGAAAGCTTTGATTACAGAGAAGAATGGAGGCCCCTTTGCTCCCTTGGGGCACTTTCTGGCCCCAGGTGCTCTGGGCAGTAAGGGTTGAGAATGTGGCCTGAGACGTGACCAGCTGGTGCAGGAGATGTGCCCGGGCAGTGCAGTGGTTTCTCAGGTCGGCCTGGAGTCCTTCAGTCAGGCCCTGATGCCCTCGTGGGCCAGCTCATCCTGGAGGATCCTGTTTGACATCGGACTTGATCCCCTCACCATCTGAGCACCAGCCCTCCCTGCACATGCCACCTTGAGCTGCATCCCAGCCAGCCCCATGCCCGGGCTGCCCCAGGAGAAGCATCTATGTCCTGACTGTTGACAGGAGCCTGACTGTGCCAGTCACTCCCCTGATCCTGATCCATAGGGATGATGGTGGGGCTGCTGGACCAACCTTCCCAAGGCTCGTGCAGCCCCAGGGCCCTGGGGACAACAGGGCAGACTCCCTGGGTGGCTAGAACTTTCTGTGTCCTTTCAAACCCTCCACCAGAGGCTTCCATGCTTCTCAGTAACTGCCTGGGACCTAAAATAAGGGCCATTACACATGTTTACTAAAGAAAAAATAAGCACCTATAATTTGACAGGATCCAAACCTACCCCTTTCAGTAAGTAAAATCTCTGCCTCCTGGAAGTAATCATTTATTTCCCCTGTGTGTAGGAAACTGGGGTCACTCTGGCAGTCTGGGGACCAGCATCTCCCTAGGGAGGCAGCCTAGATGGGAGATGAGGCCCAAGGAACCCAACCTGGGGCTGGGTCTCCACATAAGACTAGAAGGTGCCCATTGTTCACATCAAAGACTGAAGGGATCAGGGGAGGGAGGTGGCAGCTGGGAGGGGATTCGAAAATCCCCAAGCTGCTCCATGGCCTCACTGTTGCCATCTGGTTGGCCACTGCCTCAGACACTTCTCTTTATGCTGGAGACTAAGTTATCTCTAGACCCTCAATAGAAGGGGAGGCCGCACTGCAAGCCCAGGAGGAGCCCTTCCCTCTCCTCACCCGGGCTGCGTTTCCCATCTCTGCAGGAAGGGCTGGGGTGGGAGAGAGTGGCCCGTACCTGGGTGTGCTGCCCAGGCTGTTGAGAGAAGCAGGTGATTCCCCACTGATTGGAAGAAAGAGAAAGCGCCACAGAGCTCCAAGGCAGGGGTGTCTGTGTATCAGAGGCAAAAAAGAAAAAAAAAAGGAAAAACTGCATCCGGAGAGGCATCAGATACCTGTCAATCATTTACACTGTAGTGCGAAAACATACAAATATGTTAGTATCACCTGAACATGTCAGTATCACCCTGGGGCTCCTGCAATTTAAGCCTTTTCTCTGATTAGATAATTAAAGATTTTATCCTCCCAGAAGGAATCTAGCTAGTAAGATAATGTGCTCATTCAACAACTATGTCTTGAGAGCCTGTCCTGCTGCTGAGCCAGATGCTGTTCTGGGCCTGGGGAGGAAGTGAAGACATGCAGCGCCTGGTCCATGTCCTGGCTCCCACTCTTCCAGGCTGGGTGACCTGGGGCCAGGTCCTGGGGCATACTGTGGGGATAATAGACATACCCATTTCATGGGATCCTAGTAAGGAGAAAAATGAATGACATTCAAAGAACAGGCCCACAGTAAGAGCTCAGTATGTGTCAGGGAGAGAAAGACGAGGCAGACACAGGCCCTGCTCTCACACAGCCTACCAAGCAGGGAGAGAAAAACAGGACGAACTTGCAGAGTATCAGAAGGTGGACAACTGAAATGGGGTGCTGTGTTGGAGGGTGTCCAAGAGGCTGCTCCACATCGAGTAGGCAGGTAAGAGCTCTTGGAGGAGGGGACTGCTAAGTGAAAGTGGAAAGAAAGGAGCCTGACTTTCGAGGACCAGGGACAGATTTTCTGGGCAGAGGAAACAGCCAGTGCAAAGGCCCTGAGCTAGAAATGAGCTTACTGAGGTGTGCGGAGAAACACAGAGGCGGTCCAAATATTGGAGCTCCGTGGACAGAAGGTACCTGACCTGGGCACAGTTGGAGGTGACAGGGCTTGAACATATGGCTCTGCAGGCAGAATAATGGCCCTCCAAAGATGTCTGTGTTCTTATCCCCAAAACCTGTGAATCTTACCCTGATTTCAGCCCAGTGAGACCCATGTTGGACTTCTGACCTACAGAACTGTAAGGTAATAAATCTGTGTTGTTTTCAGCAGCCAAGTCGATGTTGATTTGTTACAGCAGCAGGAAGCGAATGCACTGTGTCAGCTGCACGATGAGGAGCCTGCCTTTGTTGTCCTGGGCGGGGAGCCGGCGGCAGGGTTTAAGTGAGGAAGTGCTGCCGTCTGGCCTCTGACCTCTGTCCTTGGGAAGCACAGATTGTGGGAGGGCACGTGAGGACACGGGGAGAACAGGTGGGACACAGGCGCCGTGGTCCAGGGCAGGGTCGTTTCAGTTGTGCTGTGGCCTACCCACCCAGAAACACTTGGGATTTCTCACTAGAGAGAGCAGAAGATGTGAAAGCCCCCACACCTTGTACTGAGCCTTCACAACCATCCAGGTTAGCTACTCTAAGAACAAGGGCTCCCGGGCTCCAAATCTCATGTCCTGCCCCAGCTCACAGTGGTCATTTTGTCCCTCCCATTCGATTTGCCCCTGCTGCCTGCCAGAACCAGGCCCTCTCCCCGCCCTGCCCTCTCTCCCCAGAGTCACGGGCAGGAGACCTGGCTTTCCAGTAAAATCCAGATGTCGATTTTCACAAGCCACATAAATCTTGGATCACGTGTGAATGTGCATACACACATGTGCCACACACTAAAACAACCAGCAACCCAGTGCGAATGTTCCTGGAAGGGTCTGTGTGTGTGTGTGCGTGTGCGCGCGTGTCAGGGGGACTGAAAGGCGCCGCTCACAAACTCTGGGCCTTCTCTGATGCCCTCGTCCTGGTTCCCTCAGGCTGAAAAAAGAAGGCAGACCCTGCTTTCTGAATGGATGGATAGATGCACTGTAGTGCATGGTAGTCCCACCATCTCCCAGCCGGGTGCCCTCAGCCTCAGTTTCTCTAGCTGTAAAATGGAGATAATAACGCCTGCCTCATAGGGCTGCAAGGAGGACTAAACAAGATAAGGATGGTTCTGTTTTCTACATCAGTGCCTGGCCCGTAGTGGGGTCCTTGGTGAATATTTGTGGAATGATGAATAAATGAATGAATGATCAAATCATCGTGTTGTACACTTGAAACTAATACAATGTTGTATGTCACATGCCTCAATAAAAAAACATAATATAAAAAATAATAAAAACCAACCAAACAAAAAATAAATGAACGAGAAGATGCAATATATTAAATTTCTTTTCCTCTTTTATTCCCGCTTTATTCTCTAAACTTTCTCTCTCCCATTATATCATATTGGGTTAAATCTCAAAAGGAAAAAAGGACCACGTGCCCCATTTCTGCAGCTGGGAGGTCCTCAGGTTGTGGAGAGAGGGGTGGGGAGAGCCGCAGGGCCAGGTGGAAGAATAAGGTGGGTTTGGGTAGTAAGATGAGTGACATTGTCCTGGGCTCCCACTTACTTCATCCCTTCACTCTTCATTCATTCATTTGCTTGTTGGTTCATTCAGATGAGCATCCGGTGTGTATGCAGAGCCTGTCCCCAGTGACGAGGACTCCAAGTTGTCTGTAACTTGTTTTCTGCCCGCAAGCTTGCAAAGGGGTCAGAGGAGAGGTGACCAGAGGTGACTGTCAAGGCCAGCAAGGGGGTGCTGTAAGACGAGAGGAGTCAGGAAATGGGCAGAGGCAGGACTTCTGGGGGTTCTCTGCGGACTCCTCTCTAAAGTGGGTCCACCATCCCATCACATCAGGGTCTGGAGAAGGCGCGCTGGGGTTTGAATCCTGCATGTGTCACTGTGGCCAAGCGACTGCTTGGCTTCCTCGCCCGGGAAGTGGTTGTAATCATGGCGCTCACATCCCAGCATTGTCATGAGCATCTGACGGGCTACTTGTGTGAAGTGTGGTCGCGGTGCTGGCTCTCGGCTCCCACTGTTGTTGTTATCGCTGCCATGGCCCTTATAAAAACTAGACAGGAAGGGGGCTTGCTGTGTAAACATACAAGAATGGGCAGCCAGCATGGTGAGAGCCCAGATGCCCTGAGCACGCCGGGTGCAGAGCCCTGAAGGGAGGCTCCGGCTGGAAGGCTGTGCTGGTTACTTTTATCTGTCCACCTGGCTGGACACTCAGACATTTGGGCAAACACCAGTTTCGATGTTGCTGTGAAGGTATTTTTTACGTATGATTAGCATTAAATTAGTAGATTTTGGGTCAAGCAGATTCCCCTCCGTAATCGGGGCGGGCTGCATCCAGAAGACTGAGGTCCCCCGAGAAGGAGAAAATTGTGCCTCCTCGGGCTTTGGACTCGACCTACAACACCAGCTTTTCCGGGGCCCTAGCCGACCGCATGCCCTGCAGATTTCGACTTGCCAGTCCCCGCAACCGCATGAGCCAATTCCTGAAAATAAATCTGTCGCTCGCTCTCTCTCTCTCTCCAGGATGTGTACATATACACCATACAAGCTCTCGGGTCTGTTTCTCCGGAGAACTCTGACTAATACAAGGGCCTTGGGCAGCTCCCCAAGCGAGATTCCCTCACTTTCCCCGGAAGCGTCCACGTTCTCTCCTCTTCTGTGTGGGTGCTCCTCTTCTATGTTGAGGTCACTGGGATGAGAGAAGTCCGAGTTATAACCTGCCTGTGACTTGGTCTAAAACAAAAATAACTTCTGGAGAAAAAACATGCACGAATTCGACATGACTCAGAGCCGAGGGCTTCAAGCCTTGGCTAGCAGGCACACATTTGGCAAGTGTGCTCATCCTCTCATAGACCTAAAGGCATCAAAACATCTGTGTTCCCGTTAACAAAACGCTGACGCGACGCATAGCTGTGGCTTAGGAGAAACCGGCGCGAGAGACGGCGCCTCTGAGGTCCGAGGGGTCATCTGTGGCCACCTGAATTGGTCTCGGGGTTCTACCGTCACAGAGGTGGCTCTAGGAAATAGTCACTGTGCCAAGACTGTCACTGTAGGGAAGACCCTTGAGCCAGGTCACATAAGAACAAAAGCCCTGCGGATCCCCTCCTGTGTCCCCACACGCCCCTGCAGCGTCACCTGTGCCCTCAGTGCCTTGAGAGCAGGCTCTGGGTCATGAACTTCATTTATAAATTGAGCCCAAACAGCAAGGAAGCCTGGATGGAGTGGGAAGGGTCAGGCCTACATGTTCTGGCGTGGCGACAGGATGAGCTGGGAGGGACACACATGGTCCTTGTCTGTATCTAGACCTGGGCAAGTAAGTGGGGTCTTGGGGTACAAAATGGCTCTGGAGGCCCACCTCTACTGGAGCGTGGGTCAGTCTCAGAGAAAGGAGCGTTGTTAGCTCTGAGGAGTCACCAGAGTGAATGTTGTGAGAGAATGGGTTAGGGAGAAGATGCACGAGATTTTCCCTGAGGGTGGGGTGGGGTGGATGGAGTATGGTTCTGTGGCCTCCTTCCTCCCAGGAGCCGTAGGACCAGCCCTTCCCACCCCCCAGGTCTCAACTCAGTGTTCTAGAACTATCTCTGCCACCTCCACCGCAGCTTGGGAAGAGCTGGGGGGTGACCTCTGTTGCTACTTCTCTCACTGCTTCAGGTCTTCTCTGCAAACACTGCCGTTGGTGTGGAGTTAGATGAAGCGCCCGCCCCTCTGAAGAAGAGTTTGATAACAGAAACGGTAAATCTTGATCTTTTTCTCCTCAGAGATGGAAGAGTTTCCCTGAATGTCTTTTCTTGGTTCCATTTCAAATAAGTTAATAACTCAAAGAAATGGAAACTATTTTTCATTATTTATTGTCAATGGCCTATGCCAGGCATGAAGCCAGGTTTTGAAGGGATGGAAACTTATGCCATTTGAGGGGATCTCTTTGAGAAAAATATTAAGAATGAGGGCCCCTTGAGGGCCCTGGAAGAGGCCTGTGAAAGTGGGGGGCCCTGACTCTGCAGCTTCCTCAGCCTCTGGGACCCTGAGGTGGGAAGGGACTGCCCAAAGCCAGCCCTTCCCTGTGGCAGGGCCGGACTGAAGTGCAGGTGGCTGCCACCCAAGGTCCGGCCTGCTTCCTGTCCCCAGCCTTGAGGGCCCTGGAAGCCCCTCACAGTCCCCTCGGGCTGACCTCATCAGGGACAAAGAAGGAGATGCTTCTGTTGGCCCAGAGCGGGAGACAGTGGGGAGTATGGGAGGGGAAGTGGGGAGACAAATGGAGGGGGGCAAGGTGCCCCCTCCCCAGACTGAAAAGAGCACAGAGGAACAGAAGCGAAATCGAGGCCCAGGGTCCGAGGAGTTGCTCTGCTTGTTGACGTGAGAACGATGCCAGGACCCAGTGTGGAGAATAAAGAGCTGACGCAGAACCTGTGTCCTACGGTCCAGCCTGTGCAAGATGATACTTGTGCTGTGGGCACGTGTATGTCATCCAACAGCTAAAACTGAACCAACAGTTAACAGTGGTTGTCGCTAGTCATGGGATTTGTTCTTTGATGTGTTTTTCTGTATTTTGAATCGTTTTGCAGCGAGTATGTTTTATTTTTATGATCAAGCAAAATGATAAAGCTTCCTTGGTTTGAAAAGGGGAAGCAGTTAGGTCCTCAGGCCCTCCCGTGGCCTCATTTGTCCCCGTAATGCAGACCTCTTGAGCACCTGACTTGGTCTGAGGCTTCCAGCCTCATCACCCCACTCTGCGGGTAAACTCAGTTATGCCTGTGCCGAAGTCCGACTCCAGGTGACAGATTCTGAGCATGGCTCCCATGGGCTCCATTCCGAGCACTTTGGGATCAAGGAACTGCCCTGTTACCAGCAGCTGCCACACAGACCCATCAAACCGCAGGTCCAAGGCAAGAATTCTTCCCATTTCCCTGGCCCCCGGCCCTGCCCCCGGCATGCTGGCTTGCTAAGAGCACAAGGATCTTCCCTTTTTTCTCCCCTTGGGAACTTTCTTTTTTCCACCCCAGTTTTACTGAGATATAATTGACACATGATACTGCATTGGTCCAAAGCAGACAACATAATGATTTGGTGTCTGTATATATTGCGAAATGATCACCACAATAAGTCTAGTTAACATCCATCCCCTCACACAGTTACAAATTGTTTTTTCCTTATGAAATGTCTTTTTTTCTTATGATGAGAACTTTTAAGACGTACTCTCTTAGCAACTTTTAAATATACATTCGGCATTATTAACCATAATCGCCATGCTATGCGTTCCACCCCCAGGACTTATTTATTTTATAACTGGAAGTTTGTGCGTTTTGACCCCCTTCACTGGTTCCCCCCACCACCACCACCACTGGCAGCCACCAATCTACTCTTTTCCTATGAGTTTGGTTTTTTTAGACTTCACATATAAGTGAGATCGTACAGTATTTGTCTTTCTCTGTCTGACTTATTTCACTCAGCATAATGCCTTCACGCTCCATCTATCTTGTTGCAAATGGCAGGATTTCCACCTTTTTTATGGCTGAATTATATATGTGTACATAAATAATGCTTTATATGTTATATATAATATATAAATATGTTAGATAGATAGATAGATAGATATAACATTTTCTTAATCCACTCATCCATCAATGGACACTTAGGTTGTTTCCATGTCTTGGCTACTGAAAATAATGCTGCAATGAACATGGGGATGCAGATATCTTTTCGAGATGGTGATTTTATCTCCTTTGGATGTGTACCCAGAAGTGGAATTGCAGGATCATGTGGTACTTCTATCTTTAATTTTTTGAGGAACTTCCATACTGTTTTCCATAGTGGCTGCCCCAATGTATTTTCCCACCAACAGTGCACGAGAGTTCCCTTTTCTCCACATCCTCGCCAATGCTTATTATCTCTTGTCTTTTTGGTGATGGCCATTCTAACAGACGTGAGGTGATATTTCATTGTGTTTTTTTAAATTGAGGTATATTTAACTTATTATATTAGTTCCAGGCATACAGCATGATGATTGAATATTTGTATATATTGTGAAATGCTCACAGTAAGTCTCGTTAACATCCATCACCACACGTAGTTACAAATGTTTTTTCCTCGTGATGAGAACTTTTAAGATCTACTCATTGTGGTTTTGATTTGCTTTTCCCTGATGATTGTGATGTTGAGCACCTTTTCATGTATGTCCATCTATTGGCCATCTGTATGTATTCTTTGGAAAAATATTTATTTCCTCTGCCCACTTTTTAATTGGATTTTTTTTGCTCTTGAGTTGTATGAGTTCCTTATATATTTTGGAGATTAACCCCTTATTAGATAAATGATTTGCAAATATTTTCACCCGTTCAGTAGGCTGCCTTTTTATTTTGTCGACAGTTTCCTTTGCTGTGCAGAAACATTTTAGTTTGATTTAAAAAAAAAAAGTAGCCCCACTTGTTTACTTTTGTTTTTGCTGCCTTTGCTTTTGGTGTCAAATCCAAAAAATAGTCACCAAGACCCATGTCAAGGAGTTTACTGCCTATGTTTTCTTATAGGAGTTTTATGGTTTCAGGTCTTTTGTTCGAGTCTTTAATACAATGTGAATTGACTTTTTGTGTGTGGTGTAAGACAGTGGCCCAGTTTCATTCTTTTGCATGTGGCTCTCCAGTTTTCCCAACACTCTTTTTTGAAGAGACTGTCCCTTCCTCATTGTGTATTCTTGGCTCCTTTATCGTAAATTAATTGACCACATATGCATGGGTTTATTTCTGGGCTCACAAGGCTCTTCCTTGCACTACACTTCGTTCTGTTAACATCACCCCAGCAAGACTGGAGGTAGGGATGGACCCGGCTTCTGGACCTTTCCTCAGCAAGTCTGCTTGAAACCCGCCATCTCCCTCCCAACCTGGGAGGTGGCCTCAGTGCGCTTTGTCTTGAAGTTCTTCCAGCGAGATGAGCACATCTCACCTGTAATGAGCACTTAGAGGGAGAGCAGCTGGTGCCTGGTGTCCACGGGGCAGGTGCGAGGACTCTGGGAAGTGCCCCTAGAAGCAGAGGCCAGTTGTGCCTGGACCTAGAGCACTGAGGTTAGACACACCGGGCTGCCCAGCGGCCACGTGGAACCTGGCCCCCTTTCCCTTCACACACACTGCCCGTCTTTCTTTACTTCCCAGAACCCCATGTCGCCACTCCCAGGTTCCTGGCAGAGGTCTTGGCACTGATCTCTCCCCACTTCAAAACGTAGCCCTTCTGTGCCCCCTGAGCAGCTGCGGCCCAGCCAGCCCTTGCCCAGCTGTCAGGGCCCTGGCCGGCTGGTAGAAAAGGGAGGCAGCTGCTTGCCTGGCTCCATGTGGGGAGGGATGTTTTCTCCACGCTCCTTCCCGTCTTCCTGCCCCCACTGCCCAAGCTCCCCAACCTGAAATTTGCACAGGGGTTAGAAATGCACTCCTGTAGGATATTTCGCTTGGGTCCTAGAGTTATCAATCCCTAGTGACAATGAATCACTAAGACCATTTGTCACACGGGGGCATGCAAGGAACAAATGAGACAGGATGAGACAGTCCGCTGGGGCATGGCTGCCTTACAGTGATGGTGGGCGCTGGGATGGGAGTCAGCAGAGTTCCCAGTTCAGCTCTTCTGCACCTAAACCGCATGATTTGGGGCAAGTCGCTTGACTTTCAGCCTCTATATCTTCATCTGTGAAATAGAGACAATCTCAGGCCTTCTTTACAGAGTTGCTGCCAGCCAGTAGTGATCTTTGAAGTAGCAAATACCTCTGTAAACTGTGAAGAAGTTCACAAATGTAAGTCACACATAAGCTATGAAGCCCTCTCTAAAAGCAGCTGTTTTTTAAAGGGAGGGGATGTGGGTGTGGGAAATCAGGTCTGGGTGGGATGGCTGTGCAGTGCTGGGCAGGTGAGGGATTGCAGGAGGTCACTGCCCAGCTGCCCCCGAACCTGCGTGAGAAAGACCATGATGGGGGAGGAGGAAGGAAAACAAACAAAACTTGGCTTCCCAGCAATTGCCTTTGGGGCCAGGCCCAGTCAGGCCCTGGTTAGGGTGGAGGCCAAGGAGCCCCCATGGATTAATGAGGTCCAGGGGCAAGTGGGGATTCAGCTCTGTCAAAAGCGTCCATTGAATCAGGCCAGTGAGTCATCTGTTTGGTGAAATCTCCAAGGTGCAGCGGCCTGGCAGCCTCCCTGGGAGTGCGCTGGTGGCTCTGTTTCCACCGTGGTGGCAGTGCACCACTGGTGAGGCCACATGCCTCCAGCCACCCTGCTGGCTTTTAGAAAAAAATTTAAATTACAAAACTAATACTCATTGTAGGAAAAAATTAAGTATAAAATTAAAAATAATCCACAAGTCTACCTCTCAAGATCACCATCAATATCTTCTTGACATTCTTCTTCTGTAGAGGTCATATGAGCCAGGTTAGACGAGGTGATGCTGAGCTAGCACGCAACCCCCACGTGACCCCCCCGAAGGCCAAGGTGCTATTACTGAATTCACCCCTCCTTTACTCCTTTTCATGTCCTGGCTCTTATAGACAACTGAGATTGGAAACATTGACATTTTTATCACTAAGTATAATGCTGGGTGTTGCTTTAAGTTAGTCTTCATCATAATAAGCACGAGCTTCCTTTTTGTCTTTGCTGAGGAAGACTGGCCCTGAGCTAACATCCGTGCCCATCTTCCTCTACTTTATATGTGCGACGCCTGCCACAGCATGGCTTGACAAGCGGTGCCATGTCCACTCCTGGGATCTGAACCAGTGAACCCTGTGCTGCTGAAGCAGAACGTGCAAACTTAACCGCTGTGCCACTGTGCCAGCCCCAACTTTTTGTTTTTTAAGCTTTTTAAAAATCATCAGAACTAGGTGCTGACTTTGATCGGATGCTTCTTTCACTCTATTGAGTTTTCTTCTCATTTGCCCCGTTACACTTTCAAAAGTATAGGAACCACTGGGCATTCTTGTTTTGCTTGTTTTATAGGCTTTATCATCCATCTGCTTTTAAAATGTCCAAGGGAGAAAGAAAGAAAAAAATCACCAAGGCCCAGATTTCAGAGCACTAATTTAGAGAGAAGAATTAGGAAGTAACAGACTGTTCATTATAAGGCACTTTGTTTTCAAATCATTGTTCAGCTACCCAATCATTTAGAATCATCAATTCTGCCCTTTGATCTGAAAATGGGAGTTTCGTTTTTGATGGGGGTGAAGTGGGGCTACCATGTGTGTGCTTGGTGCCATCGTTTGGGGACCTAACTCGACAGATGGTGCCGTCCAGCTGGAACACTGGGCAGGGAAGGACGCCCGGTGAGGCCACCTTCACATTGTGCTTAGTGACCCACAGGGCTGTTTGGGCCCCGGGGCGCGGGTGACTTCTGGAAGCCCCCGGTGAGCGTGTGGGACTGAAGCAGCCCCAATGGCGGGTGATAGTGACTTTTTCTCTCCCCAGAACTGTCTCAACAAACAGCAGCTCCTGACAGCCATCCGCCAGCTGCAGCAGCTCCTGAAGGGCCAGGAGACGCGCTTCGCTGAGGGCATCCGCCACATGAAGAGCCGGCTGGCCGCGCTGCAGAACTCTGTGAACAGAGTGGGCCCTGACGCCCCCCACGGTGGGTCCCCAAGTCGGCACCCTGACTGCAGCCACAGGACACTCAGGCCCTTCACCTGTGGGTCCTCTCCCCATCCGACCTGCCCACTCCCCACCACCCGCCACCGTATGTCGCAGTGGATTTCCAGGCCTTTCCCTGCTTCTCCCTCAATCTGGGGCCCATTTTTAAACTCTGGTTGGTAGGGGGTGCGAGGTGAGTGTGTTGAAAAAGCATCTGCCAGCTGTCCTGTCCCCCTGTCTGAATGTCACCCATTTCCTCTTAGACCTTTTCATCCCAGGCTTAACAGTTCGCATGTCTACATATTGTCTTTAGAGAACTGCTGAAAGGAACCACTTTTACAGCATGAGCTGCTTCCCCCTGCCCCGTCCCCTTCCAGCCAGACTCCAGTTGGCTCCATTTTAAAAAAATGTAATAGGCTATTTTTTTGAGCAGTTCTCAGTTCACAGCAAAATTGAGCAGGAAGCACAGAAGGCTCCCACATACACGTTCCCTGAACACACACGCAACCTCCCCCCATCAATGCCCCGCCCCAGGGTGGCACGCCTGGGACAGTCAGTGAACCAACACTGGCTTCAGTTTTTCAGGCCTGAAAATTAGTCCTGTGACATGAGTCCCCCATTAGAGCCAGTGGGATGGGAGGGAGGGGCTGCTAATGGCAAGTCCCCCTTGTCTGGTGAGGTTACAGTGGGCCCCCCAGACTCCCTCCTGTGAGGGAGGACTCTCACAGACACTGAGGCCTTTTCCTGGTTGTTCCGGTAACGGCTGTCACACTGTCGAGGCCCAGAAATGGGCAGCTGGATTTCCTTTGGCTTCTCCTCAGGGTGATGAGGGTCTCAGGTGGGAGGTCCTCCTGTCGTTCTAAGTCATGCGCCTCTGGAACATCTGAGGTCATTTCCTCACTTAAGACACATTCCTCAAGGGCCTTCTTTGCTGTGTGAGATGAAGTTTCCTGGGGAAGGCGTTGGATTTCCTACCTGAAAAGGAGATTCTGGAGGCAAATCCAGAGCCTCCACAGCCCTGAGTCGACTCCTGTTTTCCTTGGCTCGTCCAGTGCAGAACGAGGCCTACCCGCCAGATTTCCTCACGCTTTCCGGGCGCTGTAAGGCCCCAGCCCTCAGTGGGGATCCTTACAGCCAGACTCCGAGAAGCGAGCAGGACATCCTTCCTTTCTGCTACAGGTGGGGAAACTGAGTCCAAGAGAAGTGAGTTAGCGGTTGTAGGGCCTAGATCTGGTGATTTTCTTCTCTTTTTTTTGCTGCTAGAGGCTCAACTCCACAGATCCTTTCTGTTTTCTGGCATCGGAGCTGCGTGCAGTCCCTGGGAGTTTCAAAGAAGAACCTACAGGAGATAATGTATAAAACTTCCCTGCCCACGTTAGGGGCTTCTGTCCACTAGTACAGACAGAAAGGTAGTTGTCGTTAAACTACTAATCCTCGCATCCCCAGATTCAGGGTCTTTCTTCCATGCACCATGCAAGATTTTCTAAAGTGGCCAATTCTCTATTTGAAAAATTGCCACGGTGAGGTGTCTCTCCCCTGTGTGGGACACAGGGTTGGGGTAGGGGGCAGGCAGCTGTCAGCATCCTGCCTGTGCCTGGGGGAAGCCAGCGCTGCCCCCAGATCAAATTGCAGACAGTGGGAAAATTATCTTTTGCTTTTCTTTTGCAAGGGCATTTGCGGGGAGTCCGGAAGAATAATGTCTAGTCCTGCAGAATTCTGGAGCTTCCTCTTTCTGGCTTCTGATCGGAGTATCTCCCTCTATTTTCCCGGCCTTTCTTTCCTGGGAATGTCACGACTGATCAGCTTCAGGCTTCTCCAGGCAGCCTCATCCCATTCCTGTTCCCAAACCGCCAGGCTTGCTCCACTGCTGATCTCATTCCTTACACATTAACCTCATTCTGGAAGGTGCAGGAAGCTTCCCTGTGACTGTGTAGACTCACCAGGATGTGCTCACAGTGGAATGAACCAGCCAAGGGGCACATCCTTCCACCACTGGACAGAAACCTTTGGCTCCCATTTGGGAAGTGACTGCCAACTGATTTTTATTTAACCCGTATCTATTCCTTAGTCCCACTACCCTTCATGGAGTGCCTGCTCTCTGCCAGTTACTGCTTAATCTGTTCAGGTGCGACTTACCTGTGAGTTGCCCTAGCAGGTGATTTTTCTTTTTTGAGAGTTGGAAAGATTTCTTATACCCAAATAGACACTACTCCTTTCCCTCAAAGCATTTGAATCCTATTCAGCACAATAAAGTAGTAAATTTTTAGAGAGCTATAAAGCTGGCTATGGGCAGGGAGCGAGGCTGCAGCCTGGGAGCGCCCCACCTTCGGGGTGGGAGCTGACCCTCACTTCCTCCTCACAAGCTTCTCACCACTGGGGCTGAGCCAGACGTTTGTGAGGCAGCAAGGGTCACGTGTTCCCAACAACCCGAGGGCACTGAGATCCGGGAGGGGCCCGCCCCTCTCCCCAGGCCAGGCCGCGTGGCTGCTGCAGGCAGGACACGGGTGGGACGCGTGGGCAGGGCCCCAGCGGCCGCCTGCTTCCCTGAGCCGCGTGTGGGCAGATGTTCCCCGCGTGGTGGACACCGCGTGAGTCTGTCCCTCGCTGCAGCCTATACGGTTGAAGCAACAGCTTTGCTTTCATGTCTAAAACCCTAAAAGTATCTTTACAAAGGACACTTGGAACTTACTTTAAAGCGTTTCAGAAGTAGCTCTGAGGTTCCGACCAAAGGAAATCCAGTCCGGAGTGTGGGCGCGCTCTGGTCAAACAAGCGCCCGGCCCGTGTGGCCCTGGGCTGCAGGTAGAGGAGGCACAGGGCTCCTCGGGCTCTCTGCAGCCCACGAGGGCCCTCAGGAAACCTGGTGGGTTCTGCCTGCACCGCCCAGCCAGGGCTCAAGCCATCTCCCTCCACTCCCGGCTGGCCCCGATCTGAGCCGCCTTCCTCATGCCCCCCCTGTTGTGTCCCTTCCCTTCCCCTCTTGCACCTGACGCTGCACAGTCAAGCTGCAGCCAGAGTGCAGCTGTTAACGTGTGAGTCGGTCACTTCATGCCTCAGCTCAGACACTCCACTGGCGCCATCTCACGCAGAGAGCAAGCTGCTTGGCCTTTTGTTTCCTTTCCTATGCCCTGTGCAGCTGTGCTCTCTTGCCCCGTGGTGCCTCTCTGACTTCATCCCCAACTACCTTCCAGCTTGTCCGCTCACCGCAGCCACCGCGGTCTCCTTTTGTTCCTCACACCTGCCAGGCACTCTCCCATCTCAGGGCCTTTGCTCTGGCTTGTTGCCTCGGTGACCCTCAGCTAACTGCCTGGTGATGCCATTACCTTCTTCGGCTCTGCTGCTGTGAGGCCGACTCTGACCACCTGTTCACAGTGGCGGCCCTCCTCTGGCACCCCCAGCACTATTCCCTACTTTCATTTTCTACATGACACTTATCACACTCTGCCACTTGCTTATGGATCTTGGTTATCGATTGTCTCCCCTGCTAGAAGGGGCTTCCTGAGAGCTGGGTTTTGTCTGTTTTGTTCATTGATTATCCCAAGTGGCTAACAGAGTGCCTGGCAGATAGTAAGGACTCAATAAATAATTTTTCATTCATTTGTTTGGTCAAGAATTACTTATTGAGCACTCACCATATGCCAGGCATGGGGCAGGTGCCGGGGATGCAGCAGGGACACAAGGCAGGCGTCATCCTTGCCTTCTCGAACTGCATTCTCAGGGAGAAGACTGACGCCAATAAGCTATCTCCAATGGTTACAAAGGCGAGGAAGAACGCAAAGTGAGCTCACAGGATAGAGAGGGTCTAGGCGGGTGTTAGCCAGGCACGTGGTCAGAGAACACTCTGGGAGGTGGTGGCATTCAAGTTGAGACCTGAAGAGCGAGGAGGAGCCAGAGATGAGAAGTTCCTGAAGAGAACATTCCAGCAGAGAGAACAAGAGCCGAGGCCTGGAGGTGGAGCCGAGGCGGGCCTGTTCTGGAGGCCTGGGAAGCCCAGAGTGGCTGGAGCTGGGAGAAAGCAGACCTGTTGGGTGGGTCAGCCACCCCTGCGGGGAGTCCCAGCTCTGACCCTCCCTCGCTGCAAGGCCCCGGGCACAACGCTCGGTGTCTCTGAGCTGCGGTCTCCTCGTCTTTCAGTAAGAGGGCGTGTATTGTATTACCCATGCCCAAGAGTGCTTTGAGGATTCCACCAGACATCGCATTTAAGATGTCTGGCCCAGTGCACAGCCTGGAGTAGGCACTTAACAGAGGGCACTTAAAGATGAGCAGCCTTGTAATCAAGACTGACGTCTAAATGGCTGTGATCCTTTCTTTTCTCGTTACAGTTTCCTGCCCTGCTCTGAATGCCCCTCTGGATGGCAGGAAGTTTGGAAGCAAGTATTTAGTGGATCACGAAGTCCATTTTACCTGCAACCCCGGGTTCCGGCTGGTTGGGCCCAGCAGCGTGGTGTGTCTTCCCAATGGCACCTGGACGGGGGAGCAGCCCCGCTGTAAAGGTACAGTCCCTCCTCCCCAGCCCCCTGGGCTGGACCCATCGAAGCCCAGCAGGGGTCCACTGGGTAGAAAGGGTCATTTCGTGGGACACTTTCTGCCTGATTCCTCCACCATTCGTCAACTGAGGCCAATGTGTCTGATGACTCATCTCCACACCAGGCCTGGGCTGGCCTCTATCTGCATGAGCTCACTAAACCTTCCCAACAATTTAGTCTTGTTGTGCATATGGGGAAATTGAGACACAGAGAGGTGAAGGAACTTGCCCAAGGTCACACAGCAGGGGACAGGCTGAGCTGATGCACACTCTGACCCCAGAGTCTATGTTCCTTAACGCCTCACTCTGCTCTCACCGACATCGGGGTACTTCTGTGGGTTGGGGGGAAAGACAAGAGGGAGGGATGCAGAGAAATATTCCTCATGGCTGCTCTGTCCTGGGGCTGCAGTTTGTTTGTGAGGCTGCTGGTGACCTGTAGAGTTGAGGAAATTCCCCAGGTGTCCTTTGTGTCTGTTCTGCCACTTGGTGTAGACAGGCACCGGGAGAGACCACTGATATGAGAGGGAGGCATGGAAAGGCTTCTCTTCTGTCTGTAGTAGGCTTGAAAACAGTACCTTCTTGATGTAGAGGAAAATTGGACTTGGCACGCATAATGTGTTGGCTTTCCAAAAATCTATGGTCAAAAAATCTTGCATACCAGTCATTTTTAGAGCAGGGTTCATGGGATGTCTGCTGGGGCAGAATGTCCACGATTTTAACCCAAGAGTTGAAGGAGAAATGTAAATATTACGTAAGTAAGTAGGTTGTGAAGAGCAGCATGAGAGGACTTTGAATGAATAAATAACTTGAAAACATAAAGGAACATGGACAATATGCCATCTCTAGAGATGAGTGTGGATTGACATGAGAAGCACAGGGCAACCAGAACCACAGTCATGGAGCTCGACTTCCGTTTCCCATTTCCTGGGAAGAACAATGGTTCTAAGATCTAATGGTTCTAATGGTTCCAGCTCTCAGACCCAGCTGGGAACCAACCAGGAAATATGAGCCATGTCACGTGCAAACACACCAGGGAAATGCCAGTGTCTGGATTTACCCTTGACCTTGAAAGATCTCCATCCAGGTTAAGCACCTTGTGGGTGATAAACTATGGCAGCAAAGGGGGGACCACAACGACATTGTATTTTCATTGCTTTGGCTCTCTGTATTTTTAACTTACACATTGCATTACAGACCCCAGTTGATTTCGTTCTTGGAGTGCTCAGGTGCCTCTGATGGCCACATCATCCTCCACCACAAACAGTACTGGCAAGGTCTTCTGACCTCCCCTTGCCTCTGGGCCACCTCTCTGGGGTTGGAGTTGGGGGCAGTTGGCTGTATGCTCACTTCCTTTGAACCGAGTGCTGCTCTTCAAAAGGGCTGCAGCAGCCCACACTCCCTGGCAGTCTGCAGGCAGAAACACATTTTACCCATGTGTGGAGCTCAGGGATTGGCCACACATTCTGTCCTCAGTGGTGAGATACATGTAGAGTGAGCACCATGAGGTTTAAATGCAAAGATGAGTCCGTCAGAGAAGAGAGCTGAAAGAATGCAGTTTTAGGCAGATAGGTAGGAAACATCAGAGGCTCAGGAACAGTCTTAAGAAATGACTTGAGCAAAGGAACACGCCATTGGTTGACAATGGTAGGGACCCAAAGCACTCTCCACGGCCCAGCTCCATCTTAGCAGCTTGAATAGGATGCCTTCCCAGAGGATGCTGGGTGTGTCTGCCCACTTCCCTCTTGAACGTGCATGCATCAGTTATGTATTAGCACCTGGCCCCCCAGCAGCAGGATCCTCTCAATGGGAAAGAGGGTCCTACTGAACCAGGACTTGTGTGGGGGGTTCTCAAACTTTCAGGTGCTCCAGAGTCACCCAGAAGGCTTGTCAAAGGCAGGCTCTGAAGCCTCAAAACATCTACTGAGTTGGGTGAGATTTTTATAGATGAGACTCGGGAAATCTGCAATTAGATTCCGATGATATCTTAATTTTGAGAAACACCATTTTATAGGTTCTTGCCACTGCCAGAAACAGAAAGGAAACTGAACATTTGGAAGTGCTGATGTATTTTGGGTCCTGACCAATCTGAATGGCTGCCTGCCATAAGCCAACAGTAGGCCACGTGCTGACTAAACGTGTGTCAGCCCTGGCCAGGTGAGACATACCTGTGCATGCTCTCTTACACCTGCACTGACATTTTGGGCAGGGAAGGCCAAGCTAGCCCTTACAAGGATCAGGGCACCCGTCCCCCTGAGCAGTCCCCTTTCCTGGGTTGTGGAGGCCAGACTTTCCCTGGAGGACCTCTGCCAAGTGTGGCCAGCAAGTCTCCTGACCTTTCCCATTGTCCGACCCAGTGTTCCTCCTGTTCTCGCCCTGGAACTTACCAGCTCATTCCAGATTTGCTGTGTGTTCTTTGTCTCCCCTTCCCCCCAGCCTCCTTCCCGGCCATTTTTCTTTCTTTCCTGACCTCCACCCCAGAGGCCTACTTGGTGCAGCCCACCCTGGACTTCTACTAGCGCCATATTTACTATCGAAAATCTGGGAAGGATTGGCTCAAGGAACAAGGTGGTGGCCAGTCCACACTGAGATCTTAGATGGATATTTTTCATCTTTAAGTGTAAACAGGGCAGGGGAGTTCACCCCTTGGTGGTGATGGAACAAAAACACTGTGTGTCACAGCCACGGGGCTCAACTGGCTGCTGGACATGATCTCTCCCCAGGTTAGTAGACGGTGTCTGCATTGACGCTTCTGTTCTCAGCAGGAATTTATTTGATGAATGGATGTTCTCTCCAGTAAGGTGCCACCCAAGCCTGCCAAGAGGGAGAGAGAAAAAGAGCTTCTGTCTGCTGTTTGGTGACCAGTGGTGACAGCGTTAGCGGTGCAGGCAGGACAGGGGCTGGAGTTCAACAATCTGGTGGACCCTCCCACCCCCAGGGTGGTTCTAGAATCTTATCAGCAGCTACCGTGTGCATCCCCTTCGTTTTCCATATCAGCAGTCTTAGTCACTGTGTTTTGTGAACACAGGGGGGACAATAATCTTTTTAATCACGGGAGTCATGTCAAGATCCAAAATGTCAGTGTCAATGAAAAATGTGGCAGCTTCTTAATAGCTGCCCCTCCCCCCCCCATCCCTAGTCAACTGCTTCGGAAGAAGGCGATGAACCCAACTTGGCATAATAGGAAATTACACATGATTATGCCATTAAAAAACCCAGTGGGCAGAGGTAGGCTCTAGAACTCCAGAATGGAAAGCAGCCACTTGGCTTCCCAGATTACTTCTATTTTATTGCCTTCTTTCTCAGAAGGGCGTGTTTTTAAGATCTGAAGTTTTCTGAATTGGGGAGGACCATAGCCACAGGCCTTGTCCCTTTGACAACATGGGTAACCCAAAGAGAAAACTTGAGAGAAATAAATGGTTTTGTCCCTTACCACCATGCTGGGAAAAAAGAACTGTTTTTATCAGTCATCCCCCCCCCCCCCCCTTTATTAACCTTCATTCATTCATTTAGCTAATTTTTATTGAGCACCATCTATGCACAAAGCATTGTTCCAAGTACCAGAGATTCAACACTGAATCTCAAGACACTGCCCAACCTCGTGTGGCTCACATTCTAAGGCGGAAGCAAACAGGTAGGCGAACACAAAGGTCAGCGAATAGACATTTGTGGTCATTGCTTTGAAGGGATCGAAGAAGGGACTGGGGACAAACACCATGGGGGTGAGGAACAGCTGAGGGCCTCTCTGAGGCCAGGACAAGGATGCTGAGACTGAAGGCATGAGTGGGATCGAGTCATGTGGCCATCAGGTGGGTGGGTGGCACATGGAAGACACCATTCCAGGCAGAGGGAATAACATGTGCAAAGGCCCTGATGAAGGGAAGAATTTGACATGCTTGAAGAAATGAACAAATAAAATAGAGAACCCTGTTGCTGGAACAACGTGTGAGTTGAGAGTGAGCCAGGAGAGGCGGAGAGACACCAGGCCAGTTTGTGAAGACATGGAGGCCATGCAGCTGGTAGGATTTTAGTTCCAAGCACAATAAACAGGTTTAATAAGGAGGTTTAAGAGGTGGTGATTGGATGTGCATGCTGCCGCCATGTAGGGAATGTACTGGCAGTGACAAGAATGGGAGCTGGGAAGCCACTTAGGTGGCTGTTGGAGAAGTCCAGGGGAGAGATATGGCAGGGGAGATTGAAAGAAAAGTTAGAGACAGAACTTGCTGCTATCCCAGGCGGGCTGTGAGCACAGAAGAGAAGTCAAGGCTCCCAGACTCCGCTGTGGGTGACAGGGTGCATGATGTCACTTGCAGAGATAATGACGACTGAGCAACAGATGCAGGTTTCTGTCTAAACAACCTGTGTGTGAGTCTTTGTTCAGAATTCCATTCTGGACACATTAAGTTAAAATGTCTGTGCGACATCCTAGTGGAGATCCGTTAATTCAGCCTGTGGAGGTCCTTGAGCAGAACACTGTGCACCGGTTATCTGTCCCAAGGGAGCAGACAGTGCACTGGTTACCAATCCCAGCGAGGACTCCAGACACTTCTGCCCACTGCATCTTGGCATCGGAGTCACCAAGGAAAACACAATGCAGTTGGGCCCTGGATGGAACAACGCTTCACTCACATAGAAAAGAGACAGAGCAAGATCTGCTCCAGTGATGTGTGTTGGACTCACGGCCAGTGGGTCTCTCTCTGCAGCCAACACAGGGCAAATCGCCTGTGTATACGCTTCTCATGCTGCAGGGGAAGGACCCAACCCCTTCCCCATGGAGTCTGAAATACCGAAAGCTGAGGGTGTGCCTGAGGGCCACTGACATACACACTAAAGCAGAACAAAAGAGCGCTCATTGAACTTGAAACAGGGAAAGAACTTCCTACACAAGGTGTAAGCCCGGCCCAGGCTGTGTGGCTCTTCATCTCACGTTAAGGAAGTGCTCCAGGCCCAGGGCCCATTCTTATTTGGCCAAGTGAGGGTGGGAGGACCACATGCATGAGGCTGCCTTTCCCAACAGAGATGTCCGGTGGATAGAAAGTCTGGAGCTTAAGGGCGAAGGAGGGTCAGTTGAGAGTTATTAGCATATTAGTATTTGAATCCACGGACAGTGAAGAGCACCTGAGAGGAGAGGGTAGAGATAGAAAAGAAGTGGTTAAGGATCGACACCTGAGCGGCCCTGAGAGGTCAGCTGGAGGAGGATATGGGAGACGGAAGAGCCGGCAGAGGCAATCCACAAGGAGACTGCGGAAAAGCTGGGTCGTAGCACTGGACTGGGTGTCTGAAGGTTATTTTGTGTCAGAAGAGAGCACAGCTCCAGTTCACTCACCTTCTGTATCATGAGGCCTTTCCTCAGAGACCTTTAAGAAAGGATTTGAGTAGGAAGAGCTGCCTTTGGTATGGCAGCCGCTTAATAAATAGTTACTGAGTGACTCACTGGCAGGCTGATTTACCAAATGATTGAATGAGTGAATAAGAGACTACATTTGAAAACTATGAACTTTTATGCAGGCATATATATGCAAGTTTTACCTATTCAATATCATCTGTGTATAGATACTTACACGAGCAAATCTCCATTAACTCTCCTTTCGAAACAAAACTTTTCATGATTATGAAGCACTTCCTCATGAGGGCTATTCTATACTTCACTATTCCTCTATTGTTTCCAAGTTTGCATAATCATAAATTGTGCCAAGACAGGCAATCTAAAATATTTTTCATTATGGAAAATTTCCATCACGCGAAAGTAGAAAGAATAGTATAATGACCCCCATGTACCCACAGCCCAGTAATCATCAACACAGCAAATTCCTTGATATCATTAAATAGCTGGTCAGCGTAAACATTTCTCCAATTGTCACACATATTTTTAACACTTTGTTTGGACCAGGGTCCAAATAAGTTGCATATATTACAATTGGTTGATGTGTCTCTTACATCATTATAAATTGATAGTCTTCTTCCCCTTGCCACCTCATTCCTTTGCAGTCTATTTGTTGAAGAAAATGCGTTGTTTCTCACAGCCGAGATTTTGCTAATAACCGCATCCCTATGGGGTCATTTAACGTGATCTTCTGGTCTCTGTTTTACCTATATCTCTGGTAGCTAACTCCAGCGGCTTGATCACATTCAGGTGAGACTCTTGTTTTGGGGGCAAGACATTTGTATATATTTCCGCTAGGAAGTCCCTGCTGTCAGTCGTCTCTCTGCTTGTGACGCTGCACCTTAGTGAGCAACACTGCCATCCTCATGAGGACACTCTCCAGTCGATTCCTGAGGAGGGACTCAGAGGGGCAGTTCCCTGAGCTCTTGCACTTTCAAGCAGTGTGCAGCATTACCACTGGGTGTCAGTTTGATTGGACATCAAATCCCTGTCTCCCATTTTCTTTCCTTGTCTATCTTGCATGTGCTCCTCTACGTCTTCTGTTTTAACTGATACCATTGTTGCCATCATAAGTATCTTGGTCTTTTTGCCTGAATGCCCAAAGGATTTTTCCTTTTCCTTTAAAATCCAATAATTTTATTGGGATCTGTCTCAGTACTGGCCTTCCTGGGCCAATTTTCCCAGGCGTGGGGTTCATCTTTCCAATAGGAAGTTTCAGTTGCTGGAGTAGTCTGGCCCCGAGGAACTCTCGAACTTTCCAGGACAAAACCCGAATATTGAGGAGACTTTACTGGGAGGAGAATCCAAATTGAGCCCAATGAGGAAAATCGGTGTAAATGAAAGAGACGGTCCAGAGAAAAGTGGGAGAGGAGAGTAAAAAGTCAGAGCTTGAAATTGTGAGAGCTGCATCGAAAACCACAGAAGTGGGAGACTGAGAGTCAGGAAGCTAGAAAAGCTATATGCAAAAACTTGCTTCACTTAAATATGAGTAACAGAAAAGGACACTAGTCAAATCCCACACAAACTACTATAAGAAAAAAGAAAATAGAGTCTCTATAGACAATGAAGAAATGCCAGAAAGACATGCCCATAAAACAGATGAAAACTGTAAACCTAGTATTTCCAAACAAGCTGAAAGAAATTTTAAAAAGATAAAAAAATTAGAAAACCTCAGAAACGAGGTAATTGGAGAAACGGAGAATTGAAACGAGATGACAGAACACAGGAAAGAATTACAAATAAAAAACACTATCAGATCACGAATGTAAAACACAGTTCAGTTCCCGGGAGGTAGTAAGTGCCCATGAAACAGGAGATTAAAAGAGAATTATCACCCACGCTTTTGGCCGCCAGCCTCTCCTGCAGCCTCTGCCAGTGCCATCTCTACAGCTCATGGGTTGCATTAACTAAATGCCACAGCCTGGACAGGTGTGGATGTGATGACAACTGTACTTGACTCAGGACACAGATGCGACGGCAGAACTGGGCCTCAGGCCACAGAATGCCCCTGACAGCATATCAAGATAAGAAACAACGAGGTCTGTTTGGAGCCTGTCTAGAAATGAAAATCCTGAGTAACAAGATCCAGAGAGGGGAGACAGCGCACAGCATCCTGGGGCACCTGTGCATTTCTCTGTCGAGCCGATGACGCCCCCAGTCCACCCCTGACCCCCACCGGCCAGGTGCCTTCCACTGGAGGCCCAGCAGGGGAGAGACAGTGGCGCCGGTCCCACTGGGGTCAAACTGAAAGATACCAATGTTCACACTCTCTGGCTCTCTGCCCAGCACTTCACGGCCTAGTGGTCTGCCCACTTTCAGACTCCGCTGGTGAGCAATGATGGGGCTGGACAATGGGTTGAAATGGGAATTTCAAGCTCTGTGGCATTTGTGTACACGAGGTCATTCCAGACACATTCTTGGAAACCAGTCATCTGAAAGCAGAACGTATAGGAGAGAGCATAACCGGGCGGAGGTTACTGAGAGACTGAGATGGTTCCTTCCCCCTCATAAGCAGCATTTGGATGGTCTGGGTCCTTTCATGATGAATAGAAACCATGTAACAGTCTACATAACATCCCAATCACGAGGAGGCTGAAGGGAGCCAAAGTCCCTGCCAACCCACCCACGGCAAAGCTGTTGTTCTCATCAGGAGCAAAGCACCTTTTTCTTCCTCTTGACGGACACAGCAGGAAAGGATGCTCTATGCCAACAGGAGATGTTTCCAATTTTCTTTCCCAAGATGCTATGGTCCAGTCAGTGAACTGACAAACCTTCTCTCTCTGCTGGAAATGGCCTGTGTTCTGTGCATTAAAACTGGGCTTAAGGAATTCATAACAAGCGGATGTGGCCCAAAGTTTTGAAAAATTCATTTTTTTCTCATTAGAAAATTTATAAATGTTCATTTAGGAAAAATGGAAGAGTACGAAAAAAATGTAAATCAATGAAGAAAAATTACCTGTAATCCTACCACACAGAGAAAAACCTATTAAACTTTTAAATATGCATCTCTCTCTATGTATAGCTTTTCCACAGGACTGTTGTGTCTATGAGCACGGAACATTTCTCTTTCCAACATTAAGAAAGAGAAACTTCCTCGATCGCACGGGAAGGCTTCTGCATGGGAATTGGCGAGAGTTGATTTTCTCCATCTCTGGACATTCCAATGGGCCATCCCTCCCTCCTGTAACCCCCTTGAATTGAGTTCTTGTTTAAAAGATGATCTACCTGCATGCTGGCTGATACAGGCAGCGTTGGGGGGCAGTAGGGCTTGAGTCAAAGGCAATATGGGCAGATTCCTACAGGCAGCTGCCTCTGCCTGGCTACAGCTGTCTACACTTGCAAATGCTGCCTCTGGGTGGAACGTGGCGGGGTGATGGACCAGCTCCTGCAGGCAGAGCTCCAGGTGGGCACAGTGTGTGCCCGGGTATGTGGTTTGCTGAATGGAGGGTGGACTACATCTCAGCCCCTTGGCCCCCGCCCAGCTCTTGCTGGTGGGCACGGTGGCAAGGGCAGAGTAAGGAGGTGGAAAGCTGGAGTCATCCTGTGATGTAAAGAAAGTTAACCTTTGTTTTTTGTTTTAGAATTGGAACTTACATACTTGTATTTGAAAATTATTTATTTTTCTAGATATCAGCGAATGCTCCAGCCAGCCTTGTCAGAATGGTGGGACATGTGTAGAAGGAGTCAACCAGTACAAATGCATTTGCCCTCCAGGAAGGACTGGGAGCCGCTGTCAGCATCAGGCCCAGACTGGTACGTAGCTGCTGTGGGGCTGAGGGAGGACGTCCCACCGCAGAGAGAGGAGGACCTGGTCATGGGTCACTAAATGCAGACAGGTCAGGAGCTCAGTTCCCCACTCAGGAACACGGGCTTTTCATCCATTGAGCCCACCGGCTCCCCGAGATGGCTATTTGGGATGGAGTTTAGCTCTTTTGTGTGACCAGAGTTTTGATCCTTCCTATGGAAGAAAATGCAAGTGGAAGGACTGACTGCCAACCTGAAAACTCCCCAAACTGGGAATTTGGCCAAGAAATTTCCTTGCTGCCACCCTCACTTGGTCATCATTTCCTCTGGAGATCAGCAGAACAGCTTCTCCTTTCAAAGGCTCCCATCGCATCCAGCAAAGTTATTGTTACTGATTACAGGCCAAAGTGTTTTCAGAGCTGGATAACTGGACATTTGACTGGGATGAGGTTATTATCCACATTTTGAGTCCCAACATATCCCCAGCCAGAAGGTCTAGAAGTTACACACTGGCTGTTTTTGCAGATGGCAAGAAAATCCAATGTAAAGGAATTTATGGGGGCTGGATGGGGGTTCCCACACTATGCTGCAACCTAAGTTTCTTATATAAAAGTCAAATCCAAAAGATGCTCTGTTCCTTGGCCAGAAAAGCCTGGAGTGTCCTGTCTGGCTGTCTTGATTCCTGTGTGGAATCTCAGTGTGGGGAGGAAGGATTGGTGGTTAGCATAGTGTCCAGGGAGTTGAAGTTTTGTCGATACTTGATATCCTTGCCTTGGACCGAGCCCAAGGTCAGTTTTAAATATTGCCTTCAGAGATTTGCTGCTTAATGTCTCTTGACTCTTCAGCTGAGTCAGCCTGCTGAGCGCTTTCTCAGAGTGAGGCAGTCCTCCCCAGGGGGCCCAGAGGCCCCCCTCACAGCTCCTGTCCCTGAGGCTGTGGAAACAGAGGCCGGGGACCAGCCCCACTGCCTCTCCTCCTCCCTACAAACAAGAAGGAAAAAGAAATGGGCCCCCTTTCAACCCCAGATTTCTGGTCCTGGACACTGAGGGTGCCAAATCCCACATCTCAGGGCTTCTGCTGTTAGAACCTGCAGGCAATTGTTCCTCAGGTCCAGGGGGCACTTTATACCTAAAGTATCCCCATGACAGGAATCTCCACCAGGAAGGAGAAGGAGGGAGTGAGCAGGCACACCCAAAGCCAGTGCACGTGCTCACAGTATCTATGAACAGCCCAGCCTAGGTTCTTGCTCACCTGGTCCCTCAGCCTGGAGCCTGCCTTCCCGTCAGCTCTGCCTGTGTCTTTCCAGCTCCCCGAGGGGAGCCTCTCTCCGATTACTTTTTTTTTTAATCCAGTCACCTTTTTTTCAATCGTGGTAAGATACATATAACAAAATTTACCATTTAAACTATTTTAAGTATACGGTTCAGTGGCATTAAGTACATTCACATTGCTATGCAATCACCACTACCATCCATCTCCAGAACTTTTTTCATCTTGCAAAACTGAAACTCTATGCCTGTGACACACTGACTTCCCTCCCCTCAGCCTCTCCCAACCACCACCCTGCTTTCTGTCTCTAAGAATCTGACATAAGTGGAATCATGCAGTATGTGTCCCCTTGTGTGGCCCATTCCTTTTATCACCGGTTTCTCTACCGTCTCCCCAAACCCTATGAGAGCTGTAAAGCCTCTGATAACTTCCAAAAACTAATACTTTTTTCTGATTAGAAAATTGATTTATGTTCTTGGTTAAAAAACAAAAAGTTTAGACACTTTAGAAAGGTATAAAAAATACAACAAAGGAAAACAATGTTTTACACTCTATAGTTTTAAACTTCAGTGATCATCGTTAGCATTTTGGTGTTTGTTAAGCCTTTTTAAGTGCAAACGTGGATTTAGCATCACTGCGGTCCTTCGCTGCGTGCAGCTGCGTTGCCTGCTTTGTCGTGCCACGTTGCATTCGGGTGCGCTCCCTGCCCTCCGCCCCTTTGGGTGGGTCCTGGACCGTCTGCGGGGTTTCTGGTTAATTGCTTGTCTTTCCTTTCCCTACTCCAGAGTAAGCTCGGAGAAGGGGCCGCGCCCCCGGCTTGCTTCTCCTCTCGGCCCCTCCCCAAGGCTGGGCCCACGGCAGGTGCGCCAGGGCCCTGCACTGAGGGTGTCTTCTCCCCGCAGTCGCCGCCGAGGGCAGTGTGGCCGGCGACCCCGCCTTCAGCCGCGCGCCGCGCTGTGCGCAGGTGGAGCGGGCGCAGCACTGCAGCTGCGAGGCCGGTTTCCACCTGAGCGGCGCCGCGGCCGGCGACAGCGTGTGCCAGGGTAGGCGCGGGCCCCGCCGGGATGGGGGAAGAGCGGGGGGGAAGGACACGGGAGGGCAAGGGGCTCCCCCCGCCAGCCTCCTGCCGCGGGTGCACGCAGCTCGCGCCCAGGATCCAGGGGACCTGCGGGGCGGCTTCCTGGGCGCAGTCTCAGAAAACCCGGCCCACGCTGCGTTTTAGGTAAGTGTTGACCTAATGGTTGCTAAGACATCAGCAGACATCAGCGGTCCTTAGAAAGCAAGACTGTGGAGAAAGCAGCCCAGCCTCGCCCCCATGTCAGAATCTGACAGGGCCTCCCCACAAGCTCACTCGCCTGAAAGAGCCTTGAGCCCCCTTATCCCCTCCATCCTGGCTGGAATCACAAGCGCGGGTGGCGGCGAGGAGCTTGAGCCGCTGAGCTAGGAGACAGGCCCCGGAGCTGTGCAGGGACCTGGGACTCATTCCCGGGTCCCCTCTCGGTTTAGCTTACCGACTGGCCCACTTTTGCTAACCTCTCCTGATTACCCAAGTTCCTTCTGAAAACAACTCAAACCAGCGGGTTCAAGCCTGAGAATTGATCAGTTGGTGCTAACAGCCTCATTGTACAGCAGCAGAAACAAGACCCTGTTAGGCCATTCCCAAAAATGAGGCCAAAGAGGAGGAGAGTTAAGATGGGGCTGCAAACCCAGCTGGGAGTGTGGGTCTGCAGCCCCGAGCGTTGCTCCCTAGGCTGCCCAGCCTGACTTGCAGCCTCTGTAGGGTCTCCCCAGTTAGTCTTCAGCCAGAGACAGAGGAGCCCACCTAGGGTCTGCCGCATCAGCTCCTTCATGCCTCCCTTCAGCCTTCTGGGCCCTTGGCTGGGGAGAAAGGGGAGCACGCCTGCTCCTCTTCTGAGTGCTCTGCGGGCATAGGGCTTAGTGGCCGCACCAGATCCAACCACTTAGCCACTGCTGCCATGCCTCCAGGAATCGAGGCACAGCTGTTCTGGGGGTACACCCACTGCATGGTTCCTGGAGTCATATTGGGCACGTCTATCCCCAGATGTGAATGAATGCGAGCTCTATGGGCAGGAGGGGCGCCCCCGGCTCTGCATGCATGCCTGCGTGAACACCCCGGGCTCCTACCGCTGTACCTGCCCCAGCGGATACCGGACGCTGGCCGACGGGAAGAGCTGTGAGGGTGAGTGAGACTGCAGCAGAGGCAGGCGTCTGTGGGGCTGGACAGAGCCCAGCTGGTCTCAGCAGACAATGGCTCTGAACTACAGGGAAGAGGGCTCCTCTATGGGCTGACATGGAATGAGAGAAAAGATGGTTCCCCAGTGACATCCTAGTGGGGCTCCAGTGCAGGGTTCAGAGTAGTGGGTAACCTGGGGAAAAGCCATCCAGGTAGCCATCCATCCATCCGTCCATCCATCCCACAAGTATTCATGAAGGCCCAGGTAGGATTGTGCAGCGCTGGGAAGAAACAGTTTCTAGCCGGGGAACCCACACTGGAAGGGAGCAGAGAACTCATACCAAGAAGGAGGAGGATGTAAAGGGCGTCACAGTAGCCATGGAGGGGAGACTCTAGGGCACTTTGGCTAAGGAGGAGCAGGTCTGAGAGAAGTGCTGTGACCAGTAACACTCATTCATGCTCTGGGCACCTCTGTAACCTGTCATACCCGGGGGAAGGAGGACAGGATCCCGGGGAGGGGAGTTCCCCAGCATGGTTCTGCAGCACTTCCACAAGACCTGGATTTCAAATGGTTAAGGAAGACAGGGTTTCCTGTTTTAAGAAGCGTGGGGTATTTGGAACGCTCACCACGTGTGGAGCACCACATTCTGGTGCAGCTGTGTCAGTGATGGAGGGGACATCGGAGGATCTTCACCCTTACTGGGTGTCCCGTATTTCAGATATCGATGAGTGTGCGAGCCCACAGCACGTGTGCCCCCGGGGAACCCTGTGCATCAACACGGGTGGAGGCTTCCAGTGCGTCAGCCCGGAGTGCCCCGAGGGCAGCGGCAACGTGAGCTACGTGAAGACATCTCCCTTGTGAGTATAGCCAGGGCCACCCACGGCTGGGCATGTACATCCCTCACCCAGGCCTCCCGGGGTGGCTGGGCCAGATTCTTCCCGGAGGTTCTTGGGAGAAGGTACAGTTATGTCCAAGGAAAGATGAAGGCAGGGAGCTGGGAGTCTGGCTTCTCCGAGCTTCCATGAGTGGTTGCATTTAATGCACTGCTGCTCTGTGCAGTAAGAAGCCAGTTTGCCCTGATAGGAGTGATGTTCCAAGTACTCCCCTGCTGACATGGGGGATGATGGCACTGTTGGGGAGGGCAACTGGAGGGAAGATGGCTGTGGTGACGTTAGCAGGAGGCAGGTGGATATCAGACAGATTTGGGAGAGGACCGTTTTCTCACGTTCACAGAGCTGGTCACTAGTAGAGCCCGGTCAGACTGTGTATCCTGTACACTTTGCTTTGTATCACTCTACTTTTCCACTGGTGCTAGGAGGTTTGACTTCTAGTAACCTTAGCACCTAAGAGAGGTTTTTTTTCAAAAGATGGAAGACAGGCCTTTAGGAGAATAACAACAACTGTCGCAAAGTACATGTATTTTCTTCTGAAAAAGAGATCACAAGAGCCTTACCTTGTCTTATTGTCATAAGAATGAATGACTTCACAAGCTCAGATACCTGAATGGCTGTTGGGGCTAGAGCAGATTAGAAGCAGCAAGGAAGTCAGTGGCACTGAAGAGTGGCAGTTATTCACTGAGAGTGAAGACACTGGGACCTTCCTCAAGAGTCAATGAGTGAAGGGACAGAGGGACCTGTATGTCATAGCCTTTGGGGACATCGCTGATTAACAGCTGGATGTGATATTCAACCTGCATAACCATGATGACACAAGTCACCAAATATGCTAAATGGCATCTGACTTTTATGCTGGGTAAGGTAGAGAACTATCAAAGCACTTCCACAAGACCCCGACCCCACAGGGAAGGAAGACGGGTTCCTGCTTTAAGAATGAACATTGGGTGTTTGGAAAGTTCACCCGGGGTGGAGCACATTCCAGGATGTTGGCAGCTAACTGCTGGGGTCCCACTCTTACTGAGAGAGGTCTCAGCACTTGTACAAGGGGCACCTGGTTAGAATACCAGCACCATCATTATTTAGTCTTCCCCAGCTTTATTTTTCTGGAAAAACTACAGTACTAGCATACATATAGGCACGCACACACACATGCATACCTATACAGGTGGGTCAGGGGAGCCGCTCTGCCCTGGCCACATCTGACAGAGCCACGCTCAGTTGCCTGTAGCTCCAGAGCACCTGTGGTGAGGGACCTGTGGCTGGGAAAGGTCACTCGGCAGCCTGTGCAAGAGGGCAGGGGGGGCAGACAAGGCAGGTCAGAGCAGCCCCTCCTGAGTTTCCCCAAGGCTGACTCCCTACATTTTGCCTCTCTGCTCCAGCCAGTGTGAGCGAAACCCCTGCCCCATGGACAGCAGACCCTGCCGCCACTTGCCCAAGACCATCTCCTTCCATTACCTTTCTCTGCCCTCCAACCTGAAGACGCCCATCACGCTCTTCCGCATGGCCACCGCCTCAGCCCCCGGTCGACCTGGACCCAACAGCCTGCGGTTTGGGATCGTGGGTGGGAACAGCCGGGGCCACTTTGTGATGCAGCGCTCAGACCGGCAGACGGGGGAACTGATCCTGGTCCAGACCCTGGAGGGGCCTCAGACACTAGAGGTGGACGTTGACATGTCAGAATACCTGGACCGCTCCTTCCAGGCCAACCACGTGTCCAAGGTTACCATCTTTGTGTCCCCTTATGACTTCTAAGAGTGCCGGGGGGCACAGGGGTGCGGAGATGCGGGCTCGTTTCTCTTCCCCAAAGACACAGCTGTGGGCACTGACTGCAACAGACATCTCCCCCCAACCTTGCCCCTGCCCACCAGCCTGTGCACCCGGGTTTCCAGGGCAGTGCCACAGGCTGTCCCATGGAGCGGCACAGAAGGGCAGCCACAAAACCCAAACTGCTGCCATCACAGTTTTTCCTGCTTTAAGGCCCTTCCCTTAGATTATGCACTAACTTTCTCAACTCTTTTTCACAGGGGAATGGGCATCCTTCCAAAATGCTGTGTGAATGGCACTGTGAGTTTGAACTGGCTGGGAGGGAAAAGCTCACAGTATGTGTCTGAGATGATTGTCAGTCCTCCTGTATTGATACAGTGAAGCCTTGTTGTGAAGCCATGCTGAGGGCCCAGTGATGCCCCTGCACCTGTGGCCCAGGCGGTGGGTCTCCTGCCACCACCCAGCATGGTGTTCTTGTCTGCATTCTCCTCTGTGACATGCCTGCCAGCCTTCTCATCAGAGAGTCATGGCAGGGCCTGGGACTCCCACACAGATTCTTCTAGACCAAGGAACCAGTGTTAAAGCATAGTTTCTGCCTGAATTAATTCCTTTTTGCGAAGTCACATCTCAAAACATAACCTCATGTTATAGCTGAAGAAACAAAGTCTGTTGCTTCCCCCTGCCCACCTGGCTTGTCCCTGAACGTGAGCTAGCCCAGTTCCTTCTAGGAGAGGATACCTGGCTCTCTTCCTGTCTAGGCTGGACCCACTGGGATAGATGAATAAGAAAAAAACACAATGATGCTGGGATTGCTCCCACCAATAGAAATGTGGCTTGGCCAAACGGGAGCTTGGTAAGGTGTCATCTGGCCACGGAGAGTTTAAGAAAGTGCTTGAATTGCCTTGATTCTAGGGCATTCTACTTCTGATGGAAGAGCCAAGGGGTGACGCCCTCCAGGTGACTGAAAAAAAGGAAACCCTCGCTGGGACTGAGAGCGGGATGGAGTCGGGTGGGGGGGACCATTCAAATTAAAACTTAGAAGCCAGCTGAGCTCTGAGGAAGTTTTAGTATCCAAATACATGTTAATCTACTGATGAGATTTCATCACACACATTTTATTTAAAAATTCTTTGTATTTGCCTTGGTAAGAGAGGGAAACAGAGGAAGAATGTTGCCAGTTTAGTGACCAAACCGTACATCAAGATGGTTTCTAGGACACCTATTCTTGTCTTATTTTATCAGACAAAGAGTGAGACAGTCGAGAGTTGCTTTCGAAATTTTTCTTCTCTTGACATCGGGCTCAGCTGTGATGTCTCCAACAACGGAACAATGGGCCCGCAAATCTGCTTTTCTGGGTTGTTACAAGACTTTATTAAAACTATCATTCAGAGCCTTGTGTTTCCAGATCGTGCTGTTAACAGGTCAGAAGCATGCCTGCATGCCAGCCTGTGCAGAACACCAAGTGGGAGAGTCCAAGGGCCTGGCCCATGTTCCTGAAAGTAAGATGTCATAGTGGTGTGCTCTTCCTTCCTGCTGGGGGCAGGGCTAGTTCAGAGGGACAAGCCTCTTACCTCCCAGCAGGTGAGGAGTGATTTGGGGGTCTACAGAACAGGTGCCCCACCTAACCTGGTGTATAATGATGACTTGGATGCCAACCAGGCCCAGTCTAAAGCAATGGATTGCATCACTGAGATCTGCCATCATCAAACCTGACTCCTGTTTATGAAATCCCACACTGAGCCCCAATCCCAACAGCACCAACATATGACTGTCTGCTTGGGATTATGGATTGAGGATTATGTCTGGGCCCTTCCTCCCTGGGGAATGTCTTGTTCTCTATACCTTCTCAACTCACCTTCCTCTGTGGAAACCAACTCTTCCTTTGTCCTTACATAGCTCCAATCTCTGCTAGGTCAGAGTGCTAGTAGTATTAATTTGTACCCCTTTTAAAGTAACATAGTTTTATATTATTTGGCAGGGGCTTTTAAAATTTTTATGATGCACAGTTGCAAACATATACAAAAATAGAATTGTATGACAAACCCCTTGTTGGATTCACCAGCTTCAACAATTAACACAATCTTTTTTTCATCTCTACTCTCCACTCTACCCTATGATGATTTTGAAGCAGATCCTGGACATCACATCATTTCATCTGTAAATATTTCAGCATGTATCTCTAGACAATAAGGACTTTAAAAAAAGCATAACCTCAATAGCAATCACACCTTAATAATTAGCAATAATTCCATAATACCTTCAAATAGTCATTGTTCAAATTTCTGAGCGGCTCATGATTTGTTTGTTTGACTTAGGTCCACTCTGTAATCTGCTGATATGTCTCTTAAGTCTCCTTTAATCTGTAGCAGTGGTTCTCACATTTCAGCCTGTATGGGAATAACCTGGAGGCTTGTTAGAGTACTGTGTCCTTTGTCCTGTAGAATTTCTCAGAGTCTGGGTTTTCCTAAGTGCATCTCTGTGGTGTCTTTTAACATGTTCCTCTGTCCTGTTTCTTAAGTATCAGTAGTGCTATCTAGAGATTTAATCAGAGACCAGTCAGGCTTCTTTTTGCAAGACTACTTTATTGGTGGTGATAGGTACTTCCAGTGGGAGCCACATGGTCTCTAGTTGCCTCTTTTCTGATGTTAGCAGTCATTGATGATGATTGCATAGATCCAATACTTCTTTAGAGGTTGCAAATAATATTCTTAGTGCTGTGGTTTCTTCTTAGTTTATTAGCTGGCATACTTTATAAAGAGAAACTTCCTTTCATCAGTTATGTGGTTACCCTGAGGTTTGGTTTGTATAGGAAAGGCAGGATAAATTCTTGACTTTCTCGCCTTTGTCAGTTCCCAAGGTGCTTGCTGGGCATCTTTCCAAGCTGTTCAGGGAGAGCTGTTTGCTTCTTTGAGTACAGTATGGACTCGGTTTAAACAGACTTGATGTGTGTTTCAATGCACTGCAGTCATTATTCTTACTGTTGCTCAGACTGTCCTGTCCTTGGCCCTTGGGAACTGCTTCATGTTGGCTGAGTCCATTGACATGACCCTGGTGGTCTTTGATAGTTTCGTAGTTATCTTGTATGACAAGATGTTTCAAGTTCATCTTGCATATTTTATGCCCCAGCCCTTAAGTCATCCAGTTTTCCCCCAGGACCCCTGCTTCCTTTTAGTGGGGAATGATTAGAGATCAAAATCTGGGTACTAAGAGTGCTTGTTGGTAGTGGTTTGGTCATTGTTTCTTGTTTTTAGTGCACAGAGCTAGGAAATATGTGTTGTTTTTTTTTTAACGAAAAAACACTATATGAGTTTATATTGATGCTTCCAGTTCAACTCAGGACTACCAGGTTTTTCATGTAACCTCATTGATCTTATATCTGCTCTTCTTTCTCTCATTCTGAAAACCTCCTTCTCAAAAATCACCAAAATAATTACACATTATTTTAAATCCTCAGAATAACAATGCCAAAATTATCACAAAAAAATAATTACTGAAAAGAGTTAAAACTTTTATTTTGCAATTCTTTTTGTCCTTAGGGTTTATGCCTTTAGGGATGTGCAGTCAAATTACTGTTTTAAAATAACTTGGAATAGTTCCCCTCTCAGTGGTTGTGCCCCAAACTTGAATCAGGGTTATGGTTATTCACTTTGTTTTGCTTAAATTTTTAGAGATTGCTTTTTAATTTTAATTTTGTTTTAAAATTATGTAAACTATTTACGTGGTTCCAAAGTCAAATCCACGAAATAAGCTGTATTCAGAGAAGTCTGTATTCTAACCCAGTCTCGTCCACCCTATTCTCTCCTTCTGCCATAATCAATTTTTTTCCATTTTACCCTTCCATTTTAAAAAATATAAACAAACGATAAATGATAACATCCTATTTCACACTTTTCCTGATCTTGCTTTTTTTCCCCTTAACAATATATTGGATATCATTCCATAGAACCATATAGAATGGTTTTCTACAAAATGCTCCATTCTGAGTACATACGATACTCCTGATGGACATTTGGGTTGTTTCCAGTCCTTTGCTATTAAAAATATTGCAGCAACACGCATATGTCTTTTTGTATTTTTGCCTTATTATCTCTGGGGCCAGTTTTTCCTGCATAGGGATTATGCTACTTTCCATCCCCAACAACAATGTATGAGAGTTTCTGTTTCTCAGTCATAGAAGGCCCCAGTGGGGTCCCAGGTTCTCACATCTGCGTACCCACAGGACCCTCCTTTGGAAGGACGGAGAGGCCTGAATGGAGGGCTGCTCCACAGCTAGCCCACTTGCCTGTCCTGGACTTCTGAGTGGCAGTCAACAGCCACCAGGAAGACATGAGAGGCAAGCCAACTGGATCACTAGCTCCTGAGCGATGCAAAATTAGCTAGGTTTTTGGATGACTTTTTAAAATCATCTTATTTCTAAAGTGTAACACCTCCAACACTAGTAAACAAAAAGGAAAATAAGCCAAAACTAAAATATCACTGCACAGTTACAGTAAACTTGGTGGGATGATGGGGAATCTGAGCATACGTCCCAAGGAGAGACACGAAGAAGTCAGACCTTCAAGTCACTTTCCACCAGCCACCGCCTCAGCTGTTACCAAGCTCAGCTGCAGAGATGGAAAGGTGGACTTTTAGAACTTTTGCCTCATACATATGAAAATCTGCAGGTGTTTATAAGCTGGATGAATATTCCTAAATGTCTGCTGTATTCCAGGCACTGTTCTAGTTGTTGAGGATGCAGTAGATGATAAGACTGACAGAGACCATCACCTGATAGAGCTTACATTTTACCAAGCGAGAAGATAATGCACATGTAAACAAGAAAAGTATGTAATTTCAAAGAGGGATGAGTGCTACAAAAATAAAAGCAGCAACAGAGATTGGTCAGTATATAGTAAGTGTATGCATAAATATACGTAGATATACCATCCATGCCGCCTAGATGTTGCAGACACTGTAATGGTGTGGTGATGCTTGGATCGCATTTCCTGGATGTTTGGAATTATGACTCAGAATCTCAAGTGTACAAATGAAGTAGTGATACAAGGCCTGGGATGACCACACTGGGCTCGTGTGCCCAAAGGAAAGGCATCTACACAGAAAGAGAACAATGATGCTGACACGGAAAGAGAGGAAACAAGACCACGGGGACTTGCCGAGATAGAGCCTAATTTTGTGTTTTGGTTATTATTGCTGTATAAAATAGCCCAAAACTTAGCAGCTTAAAATAATGATTTTATTATGCTCATGGATTCTGTGGGTCAGGAATTCAGATAGAGTGCACGGGGATGGTTTATGTTTGCTCCACAATGTCTGCACCTCCCTCAGCTGGGAAGACTCCATGGCTGGGGGCTGTGTTTACCTGGAGGGCCATTCACTCACTTGCATGCCTGACCTGGAGCAGGACACCCTGAAGACTAGGACTGACAACTGGAACAGCTATCCTTCATGTGGCTTAGCTTTCTCAGAGCTTGGTGGCCTCAGAGTAGTCAGACTTCTGGCATGGTGGCTCAGGATTCCTAGTGTGAGTATTCCAGAAGACAAGGCAGAAGCTGCATGGCCGTTATGACCTAGCCTTGGAAGTCACTTAGGGTCACCTCTGCCATACTCTGTTGGTTGAAGCAGTCACAAGCAGCCACTGAGTAAAGAGAAGTGGACATGGACCAGTGGGTCCTCAGAGTTGAGTTGAACTGAGATGTTTCCAAGGATTTGAGGACCATGTTTTAAAACTGCCACCCCTGGTTTCCCGTTTAGGGTTCCAGTGCCTCATGAAATCTGGCTTCAGGCCTGTGGTTTTTTTTTCAGATGTGTCCTTTCAGTCCTTCTTTGCTCAAGCTCTTTTGGGTGTTCTTTTCAAACAGATGATCCTTGCCTAAGACAGGGTTTATATTCAAGTTGGGAGATAAGATCTTTACTTATATCACAAGAGGGTACTTTTGACAATGGTAGAAATAGAGTTAAAGTCCAGTGTGCATGAGCTGCAAGCTCAAGGTCAGAGCTTGGGGGAAAGACACCACTGGAAGGGTCAGGACCAGTTCATGGACAAGTTGGCACTGAAAATGGTTCCTATTAGAGGAACCCTAGTGGGAAATGCAGGCCACATCCTCATGAGGAGCATTCCCAACAAAATCCAGCATTGGCAAAGCCACAGAAATGTCAGCTGACTTGCGAACAAGAGTTTGACTTGGTGAAAACTTGGGTTTGGGCTGACAGAATTTTCTGAATCTGACCACCTTCAAATGAAAAATTAGATTTTAGCAATCTCTTTATCTCCAGGAAGCTCTTTAGATATACTTTTTAAGGGAAAAACAGGCTCTATGGTATGTATACATTGCTTGCTTACACCAGGATTCACAACAGTCACACAGTGGCACTTATACAAGAACTAGCCTTCCTTTTGTAGTTGACGACTGGGCAGACACGTTTCTGTAGATAAAGAAGCTTTTGCTGCTTCTTAGACAGACTCATGTATCTTCCCTACCCAAGCCATCAAGTTCCCTCATAGGAAGAGTTTGTTCCTCACCTCTTGCTGGATGGAGTCCTGTGGGTTAAGAGAAGTTGTCGTACCAGTTCCTTCATTCCTGCCTTCTGCCACACTTGTGCCTAGTGCCACACTTGGTTGGGGGCTGGGCCTTGAAAGCGGGAGACAAGAACACACCCTCTAGGTCTTTCTCCCTCCAATGCTGGTTTTAGGTGGTTTGGAGTCTGCCCATGTGACAGTATCTCTGCAGTAGTTAACTTGGCTATATGGAAGTTCAACACACTCCACGTCCAATCATAATTGTTGTGGTTCCCCGAAGGCAGCTGGATCCTAGGGTGTAACCCCAAATCCCTACGGCCCCGAATGCTCTGCCCACCTCCTGGCCCCCTGCTCATGATGCTCCCAAAGACACAGGCTTCCTTTCTGCCCCTTGACCCTGCTAAGCCCACTCCCACCTCGGGGCCTGCTGCTTCCCCCTTGCAGTGCTCCTAGCTCAGCTCTCCACGTGCTGTGAGCTCAAACGTCCCCTCCTCAGAGGCCACCTCAGCCACCCTTGCCAATGCTGCTCATCCCTCTGCAGTCCCTCTTGATTACCTACCCTGTTTCATTTTCTCTAAAAGCACTTTTTACCATCTCAAATTATCTGTTTACTTGCTTTTTTTTCTGTCTCTCTCTGTACATGGACTCTGTTGGTTGCCCACCCAGTATCTATTTCCCTTTTCTACCTTCTGAAAAGAAACCTGTTTTGCTCAGACCCCCTTCCCTCCTTGTTTTGGGCTGTGCCACCCCCCCCCCCCCCCCCCCCCGCGCCAGTTCCTATGTTGAAGTCCTAACCCCTGGTACCTCAGAAGGTGACTGTATTTGCAGATAGGGTCTTTAAAGAGAGAATTAAGTTAAAATGAGGTCGTTAGGGGGGCTCTAATCCAATATGCCTGGTGTCTTTATAAAAGGAGATTAGGAATCAGACACGAGGCAAGACCATGTGAAGACAGAGGGAGAAGATGCCATCTCAAGCCAAGCAGAGAGGCCTCGGGAGAAATCAACCTTGCTGACACCTTGCTCTCAGATTTCTAGCCTCCAGAATTGTGAGAAAATAAAGTTGCTGTTTATGCCACCCAGTCCTTGGTGCCTGGTTATGGTAGCCCTAGCATCTAACATACTCCCAATTCCAGCCTGTACCCTGGGGGAAGGTGACCCCCACCCTCCAGGCTCCAAGGCAGCCACAGTGAATCATCCTTGGCAATGAGTGTCAGAGACCCAGACCGGAGCCAGCCATACATGGCATTCCCCGGGTGACTGCTGTGCGTGCAGGGATTGTCCCAGGGAGAGTGAAAAGAAAGGTTGGAAAGGTCTCTTTCTTTCCTACTGAATCAGAGTTGCTGCTGGAAGCCATTTTTTGACAATGAAGCTAATATAATACAATAATATAATATATATTACATATAATATAATAATATAAGGAAAAAGCCTCCTGGCAAAAGGCAGAGCCAAAGGAAATGGAGCTGGGGCCCCAGTTGAAATGCACCTGGAAACTCTCCAGCCTCTGGTCTTCCTGTTATATGAGATAACGTGGTTGTGGTTTCAGTGTTTGAGAGGGACTTGTTGTTTGTAGCCCAAGACATCCTGGATGTAATGGGCTAGAATCCCAGCTCCATGAGAGCAGACATCCTGTCTCATGCTCCCTGATACAGTCCCAGCACCTGCCCACCCAGGTGCTCAATACTTGTCTACTGACTGATGACTCAAGAACCTTCAATCAAGAGAAGCAATGTGAATACATTATCTAAGAGGGGCCACCCATCGCTGCCACAAACAACTTGGCTTTAGTTTAGTTTGTAAAGAAGAGGCCCTCAGACAGTGGAGTCGGGGAGGGAATATTAGAAAGGCAAGTGGGAAGGAAACAGGAGAGTGAGGGCCTCCTAAAGATGGAAATTTTTTTTTTTTTTGAGGAAGATCAGCCCTGAGCTAGCATCTGCTGCCAATCCTCCTCTTTTTGCTGAGGAAGACTGGCCCTGAGCTCACATCTGTGCCCATCTTCCTCTACTTCATATGTGGGACGCCTACCACAGCATGGCTTGACAAGCAGTGCATAGGTCCGCACCCGAAATCCAAACCGGCAAACCCTAGGCCTCCGAAGCAGAACGTGCGAACTTAACCGCTACGCCACCTGGCCGGCCCCAAGATGGAAATTCTTAATGGAAACCCATGGACAAGGTGACGGACAAACCACAAAATAAAAGACACGGTGTTCGTAGCAGACATCAGTGAATTTGGCCAAATCTTTCCCATTCTCTCACCTCTGGGCCCATGGTTCACTGGCATTTCTGCCCCCTCGTGCTTGGACGTAGCGGTGGGACTGGTCCTGGCTAAGATATGGTCCAAGTCTCCCTGGGCCAAGTATCTAGCTGCAGACATTGGAACTCCCCGAGTTCTCCTCACTCTAGTACGGGAACTGGCCCCACTCAGGTGCCTGAGTGATACAGTGGACTGCTGACCCACGATGTGAGCAGCATGAGCAAAATATCGTCCTTTGCTGTTTTAAGCCATGGAGATTTTAGGGTTGTTTGTTCCTCCAGCATAACTATCTTGACTGATTCAGGGCAGAAAGGGAAAAAATAAGAGAGAATCCCTCCATCATTGATGATGTGATCATGCTATGGACTGAGGGGTGGAATAAACTCCTTACACCTGCTTTATAAAAAACAAACAAACAAAACCCCCACACACATTGATAAATTGCAAAACTAGGCTAGATTGGGATGTCTCAAAGGTGGAGGGAGGCTGCTCAGCAACATGGAGGGCTTTTAGGAGATCTTAAAGGCCAGACCCCAGCTCTATCCCAACCTCTTGCCTTGGGAACAGATTAGGCCTTGTGTTATAGGTTGAATTATGTCCTCCAAAAAGATATGTTTATGTCCTAAAGCCTGAGGCACCTGTGAATGTGACCTTGCTTGGAAAGAGCATTTTTTTGCAGATGTATTTAGTTAAATCAAAATGAGGTCATACTGGATTAGGGTGGGCCCGAATCCAATGACTGGTATCCTTACAAGAAAACAGACACAGACACACGTACAGGGAGAGAAAACGGAGGCAGAGGTGGAGTTATGCTGTCCCAGCCAAGAATTGCCGAGGATTGCCCCATAACCACCAGCAGCTAGGAAGAGGCACGGAGGGATCATCACTTGGAGGCTTCAGAGGGAGTGCGGCCCTGCCCACACCTTGATTTCAGACTTCCGGCCTCCAGAACTGTGAGAGAACCAACTTCTGTTGTTTTAAGGCACCCAGTTTGTGGTCCTCTGGTACAGCAGCCCTAGGAAACGGATATGAATACACCATACACCTTGTATCGAAGTCTCCCATCCAGAACATCTGCTGAGGGTCCGTCACCTCACCTTGCTGAGGAAGAGCTCCTCTCCATCTGGGGAACATGGACAGCCACCAGCTGCCAAGCACACCTCTTCAGAAGTCCACATCTCAGCCCAGCCATCCTTTCCTTTGTCAATAATCTTGGATCACTTAAAAGCGACAAAGATGATCACTTTATTAGTGTAACTGCCACTAAATTTAGAGTCAGAGAAGAAGGTTATTTTGCACTGAGTGCAGAGTCACACTGGGGACATTCAGGAGGCTGATTTTCAAACATTGTGGCTTTTTTTCTTTTTTTGAAAGAGAAGTTGGCTAATTTTGTAACTAGTAATGACAACTCTCCTTATACAGCAGTAAACGCTGTAACAAAGGATTCGATCAGCATATTTCATAAAGAGAGTCACTGACTCCGGGGATGAGGAAGGAATTCAGACTCGTAATTCCAACCCTGGATTAGCCTCAAGGACTGCAAACAAAACCAAAACCCTTCTCCCCTCAGGGTCCACAGGATCAAAAGCTCCCTCTCCACCCCTCCTCCGTCCCCCACCGCTCCCACCCCACCTTCCCCTCTCTTCCCCTCCCCTCCTCTCCCTCCTCTCCCACAATATTCCTGCAATAGCAGGTGAGGCAGCTTCCACTCCCAAAGTACAGCGACGGAAGTCCCTCCTCTCTGGTGAACGAGCTGGGCTGACTGAAACTCCCCTGGTAACCCCTGCTTTCATTAACATCAGCTGACCTTACAGAGCAGGTGAATCAACCTGCTAGATTAGAGTCAGGTTCTGCCCTAAGAACCAGAACACGCAGCCCCCATTTCCTCTTCCTCTTACACAAATGGAAGGGGAACACACTTATAAGCTAGCTCAGAAGTGAGTCCAAAGAGGAACACACGGGAATTCCACAGAAGTTCTCTCGAGGTCACGGCCTTGCTCGCATCTGAGAAATCGTCACACTTTCCCCTCGAGAGAGTGAAAAACTGCCCTGCTGCCAGCTAGGCTGTGGGGGAGAACTGAGCGTTGAAAATAGAAACCACAACTTTTCAAAATGGGCTGCTCTAGGACTCACACCCCATAACTGCACCCATTCAGACCATGAATGTCACAAATCATTTCAGCGTAAACTCCTAACACTTGCTCATTCACAAAGACAAGACCACTGACTCTTCCAGTAACTCTAGTTTACAAAATCTGACCCACCCCTGCCATGACTTACTCTAGTCTCAAAAACTCTGTCATTTTCTTTCCCCAACTCCCTCCTGTTGAGATGTCCCCCAAGCTCCTGATATGCATTCTCTTTTGCTCCAGCAAATAAACCTGACTTTGTTGACTCTTAAGTGGGTTCTGGTGGTCTTTGACTGATGGGCAGCAACTCCCAAGTAACCACCAGTGGTCTCCACCATGGTGTCTGGATCCACTGGTGTGTGGTGATGTGAGGCGCGTACTAGGTAGTTGGTGACTGGTACTAGTTACGAGTCCCAAGTTAGGAAATGAGACGAGAGGATGGCTTGCTCAGGAGGAACTGTGCAAAGCCTTAGAGAGCACCTCACATGTGCATGTGAGCGTCACACACAGGGAGGCATGGCTGTACCAGGCGTATGCACAGGGAAACCACTGGCTGTGCTTGATGGCACATGTTCTCTGTCAGCCACCCACCTTCATTTCTCCCTTTGTCTGGGGAATTCTTGAATTTCTTGAGCAGAAGGACACATCATCTCCAGCTGCGTTGTTTCATGGTTTGGCTTCTACCACTTCAAGGTGGTAAAAACCCTTAAAAAACAAAACCCTTTTAATTCGTTCACCTAATGCACCACTGTATTTTTTTCTGCTGAGGAAGAGGCATGCTGAGCTAACATCTGTTGCCAATCTTCCTCTTTTTGCTTAAAGAAGATTCACCCTGAGCTAACATCTGTGCCAATCTTCCTCTATTTTGTAGGTGGGCCGCCACCACAGCATAGCATTGTAGGTCCACAGCTGGGAACCGAACCCAGGCCACTGAAGTGAAGCGCACTGAACTTAACCACTAGGCCATGGGGCTGGCCCTCTAACAGTCCACCATTTTTCATATTGTTGGGGGAAAAAAAACAGTGCCCCTTTAATATTTTAATGATTTAATAAATATGGAGTGAGGGCCTTCTATGTGCCTGATCTTTTCAGGGAATACAGCCTTGAACAAGACAGATACTGAAGGCCCTTGTGCTGCTTCCAGAATATCAGGGACGTCAATTGAAGACAAGAGGTGTGAGGGTTGCTGAGCCCAAAATAGGGTACAGGGTGACTGGTGCCCTTGCCTGATGTACACTAATGCTGCTCCTTGACAACAGAGGAAGTGAGGGTGACGTCTCAGAAGCAAGAGGGAGACCACTGAGGAGATTCAGGTTTAACAGAACAAAGGCCGTGGGCACCAGGAGTATCTTCCCAGCTGAGTATTTCCCAGGCCTCCCCATTTGCTACAGGGCACCCCTGCTCCCTGTCCTGCCTTTTGGCCCCTCAGACAGCAGGGCCTACACATCCTATCTAAAATTAAGGTCATTTTTCCCCTTCTTTCCTCTTCCTGGTACAGATTTAGCTGTAGGGCGCATCCCAAAGAACACAGCCCTGCAGAAATGCTGGCAGACTAGAGCAGCAGGGCCCAGGGGAGGCTGGGCAGGTTTCTGTTTCCTGAGAGGCCACTCACATCATCTTCCCAGCTTGGGGAGAACATAGAACCCTTCACAGCTGCACAAGGACAGGCATTCAGCCTCTGAGACAATCAGGAATTCACCGGGTCCAGGTTTTCCTTCTTCATGGACTGAAATGACTGTTTTATGTGCATTTGGCTGAAAAAAGGAGCATTTCTGTTGATTCCGGGATCACCTAACTGAGTTCAGCTACACAAGGAAGTTTAAATTGGCTTGCAGTCTGCAGGCATACAGAAAGCTGAAAAGAGCTGGTGTGTCAGCAGATATGGGGCTGAATCACAAATTTGTTCAGGAAGTCCAAGATTAATTTTCAGTTTACATTATTATGTAACAAATATACCTGCCAAACAACACATCTCGGCAAATAAATTTGAAATATTTTTGTCTAGGATACAGCTGTGATACAAAATTCATATTTATTTAAGACATATGAATGGTAAATAAGGCTACTTCTGTGGAACTTCTAAAAAAGGTAGTTTAAAAATTTGGAGCAGGAGTAAAGGTCCTAAATACTCAGGAATGAGGAGCATCCAGCCAGGAAGATGAGTCCCTGGAGAGCAGGCAGGAAAGGGGGATTCTGAAATAAAATGACTAGAAGATGGCACACACTCAGTCTTCATATCAGTCATAAAGAAATATTTCTAAAGAGAAGATATGAAATAAAGAAGGTATTATGTCAAACAGTAGTTAAAAGTGAACCAGTTTCTACTTTTGGGAGAACACTGGCAAAAACAGTCAAAATCAATTTTATCAGAATTCTGAAAATTAAAGGCTTACAACAATTCAAAGAGAATTTACTCAAGAGAATCGGCTGAATCTTGGTAAAATGCCTTGTGGCAATGGCTTGCCCTAACCTCATTCCCCCTCCCCAGCTCACGGTAGCCTTGCAGATCAACAGCCCCGCAACAGCAGTAACTGTGAGAACCAGTGCCCTGGCCGCCACCAGAGAGGGCAGAACAGATCTGGGACTGCTCGAAAGCCCCCTTCCCCCGAAACTCTCACTTTTTGATCTGTATGACAGCTCACACTACATCCTCAGGGCCTGTCTTCATCTGACCAGACTCAAAAGCAATGAGCACATCTAGCATCTAGATCTTGGATTATAAAGGAATCTGGGCTCCTTAGAGAAATGGCCAATTGAGGGCTGGGTCAGAACATACAAAATAAGCCTGGAGCACCTCTTCCAAGTTCATTCAGGTTGTTGGCATAATTCAGTAACTTGTGGGTGTAAGACAGACCAAAGTTCCCATTTCTTCCAAGTCATGTGAGGGTTGCTCTCTAGCTCTGGACACATGGCCCTCTCACAACATGGCAGCCTACTTCTTCAAGGCCAGTAGGAGAACCTCTCTAATGCTTCTTCTAATCTTTGACTTCAGGAAGGGCCTAGCTTCTTTTAAGTGTTCATTTGATTAGTTGAGGCCCACCTAGATCTGCCTTTTGATGAATTCAAAACCAACTGATTTGAGACTTTGAATATATTAAAGGTAAAGCTGCTTCTTCTGACATATAATCTAAGTTAATCGTGGGAGTGAAATGAAGTGCACTCACAGTGATGCCCACACTTCAAGGGAGAAGTTTATACAGGTCACGCACACCAGAGGCAAGTAATCTTGGGAGCCATCTTAGAATTCTGCCTACCACAAAGAGGGTGGGGGAGGCAGGGAATGACTCTTTTTCATTAAAAAACCTTTTTATGTTTTCATAATTTATTAATCCAAAATAAATTTCATAACAAATTTTATTTCACAGTAAGCTTTTGACTATATACATATATTATTTCAGTTAAAAATTACATTCAATCAAATCTAAATATATCACTAACTTAAGATCCACCATTTTTTATGTACCAACAAGAAAAAAATAACCTGGCAACTAAAATGTGATATTCTAACAACTGTAAAATACATTCCAATTTCAGAGATGTTAACTATGAAAATAAATGTGTATCTCAAAATTAATGACATATATTAACCAAAAAAGTGCCATTTTTTTAACTTTATTTTAAAATAATGTGAACAGTCTTACACATTTCACAGGAATCAACACCACTTTGAGGTGAGTTGGGCATCTTATCCCTCCCTACCCACAAATACATTCCCTCCTTTCCTCTTCAGCCTTGTAAACATATCTGCTCCTTCCCAGTTTCTGCTCGGTGTCGTGAAAACTGCCCTCCCTGTTGTCAAGTCTCCTCCTTTCTTACACCTGTTTCTTACTGTGTCCCGTCTGCAGGGGCTGAGACAGTGAACGCAGTCAGTGAAGAGGGGGGTGGAGACCCTGGGAGAAATATGGACTTTGGATAAATGCATGTAAGTTTGATTCTTGGCTCACATTTATTAGCTTGCCTTTGGATGCAGGTAACAGAGAACTCAAACCAAAACGGCTTAAATGTAAAGAAAATATGTTATTTCATGTGGTATAACATGCAATCTGAAGGTTGGATGTCTCCTTTCTAAGGTTCATGAATTCCATAGCTCAGTTGTTATCCAGGACCCAGCTTCTCCCCACCTTTCCTCTCTATCATCTTCAGCTGGCTAGCTAGCTCCCCTTGAGGTCATCGATAGCTCCATCAGTTCTGGGTGTCATATTTAGACACAGCAATGTCTGGCCTCTTCTTTGTGTATCTCAAGAGATGTTAACTTTTCCAGAAGTGCACCAGACGACATGTATTCATATTTTAAGTCTAAACCAACGACTGGCCGGAAGAATGGCATTTCCATTAGTTGTTGAGATGAATGGTTTTCACCCTTGGCTTTGCCTTAGAATCATCTGGGAGCTACTGAAAATCTCATGTCCACACCCCAGGGCTCCCACTCCAACCCAGAAAAAAATCGTAATTTCTGAGAGTCAGTCTCAGGCATCAGTATTTTTTTTTTTTTGGTTTCCCAAATGATTCCAATGTGAAGCCAAGGTTGAGAACCACAACTTTAGACCCTTGATGGTACAACCCTAAGGGTTGGGGACAGGGCCCATCATCCACAAAGCACAGATGATGTCATGGAGGAGGGAAGGACACCTAAACAAAACTGAGATTCTGCTAGGAAGAGGAGCAAACATACATGACGGTATACAACTAAGAATACAAACTATGGAGACTCGGGGAAGGTAATGCCTTCTTACAGACTTGGTTTCCTCATCTGTAAATAGTAATAACAACTACTATTACTATAATAATCCCTATAATAGAATTCTAATAGGTATTAAAAAGGATTTCACATATATGACCCTAGCATTCAGCAGGTGCTGAACCTGAACCTGAGACATTCTGATCTCACTACAGACCAAATGTGGTGTTTGAGCTTCTAACTGGCAATATGAACCCCATATTCTTTAGGCCAGATCACCAAACCAAATAGTATTTTGATCTCAACAAACAACAGCTCAGAAGAAATCCTTGAATGTAACCCCTCAATGGTTATGCTTATCAGAACTAGTCAGTGAACTAAGAAGCTTGTACGGAGGTCAGGAAACCTATTAAGACAGGGGACAAGTCATTTAACATCTGTGCATCTGAATTCCTTAAGTTCTACAATAGGATCAAGTCAAAACACCAAAAGACCACATATGTGAATATCTTACCAGCTGACAAAAATTGGGTTTTACTGTCATGTGGCTTTTGGTAAGTGACCACAAAAAAGTTCTATGAAATCTGTCACAGAGAATCTTAGAAATAAGAATTCTGTCCATTCTACTCAGTGATTTCCACAATGAAGACCTACATAAGAATTGTTTTTATGAAATCATTACCAGGAGAGGTTAGGTTTTTGCATCCTACCTTCTTTCTGATAATGAGAGGTAAGTAGATAACCACTTCATCACTTTTGATATGGCTCCAAAACAGATCAAAGATAAATTTAATACAGTCATGACAACCATGCTGGCCAAGTGACATGTAAATCCATATACAGCTCTTCCCATTACAACTTTCTTACTTATATTTCCTTTGGTCCAGATTTTTCTAACCGCCAATGGTTTTATTATATGTGTACTTGCTTGGAGCTGCATCAAGAAAGCACTGAGATTTACTTCACAGGAGGAAAAAAGGGGAGCAGAGGGCAGCAGGAACTAAAGCTTGGTATGACTGAGATGGCCAGACTACACAGCACTTAAAACCAGGTGGACAAATGGATCTTGCTTCAGGGTACTACACAGTGGAGGCATGGCTGAAGCAGTACATTGGGAAATCTGTTCTAACTGAGGAAAAGAGTGAACTGTAGAGAAGAAAGAAGAAAACGGAGGCAAGAGGTCAGTCAGAAGGCTCTATAATAACCTAGAGATAAGACATCCACAGCTGCTTTAGGTGCAATGGGCACATCCAAAAGAATATGTCTCTCCCTCCACTTGATTTAACAGAACAAGTTCAGAGAGTTCACTGACACAGACATGCTCGCCTTTGTAAAATAAGAGCTTCTTTAACTTCTCTGACTTCTCAGTCCCTCAAACCTCTGCTTGGTCTGTTAAGTTTACAGGTGAGACGAGTATTGCTTCTTGGAATATAAGAATTATTTTTTCTTACATATAAACCTTATATATAAACATTTATACCTCATAATTACTAAACTATACATGAGGTAATATCATAAGGAAATAAACTGTTAAATTGTCATAAGATTAAATGCAAGTATTTTTCAAGGCTCATGAAAATAGAAAAACTGTAACTGTTCCTATTTATTCCTTTTCTATGCGATGGATCCCATTATTCACCTCATAGGGTTATGAGGCTTAAATAAGAAAGTTAAACATTATTAAATAAAACAGTACAGTGCCTGCACATGGTAAGTGTACATTCATGTTAGCTTACTGACGTGTTGGCCAATGTGAGCCTACATACATGTTGCCATAAAAATTACCTTCTACACTTCTGAGCTATGACAAGCTCTTGAATTTCTTTAAATTGTATGTGATCTTTAAAGAAGATACAAAGTATTGATTCTTCAGATAATATAAGCACTCCCTTGCACAATTTCATTGAATTATTGAAGGTTTTTGTAATGGACCCGTTCAAAGTGTCAACTCAGCCTCTCTCTTCTGTGACTTCCTCTGGCAGCTTCTAGTGCCTTGTCTTGCCCTCCTCCCCAGCCACAGCCAGGGAGTGAACCAGTCAACCCAGCAGACGGCAATGGGGCACTGAGAGATGACTCACACCCAGCTCACAGACGCCTGACACTAAGGGCCCAGGATCCATCCTGGTTTCATCCTTCCTAGGTCTGCTTGGAGTAAACACAACTCCCTTTCTTACTTTAGAGCGATTAAGTTACAACTAAAACAACTTTGAGTCCTAGTTTCAAATAGGACTTTGCTAAAAAGTGTCACTAACTCCGGTGTGCTTTATGTATACTGCAAGTCAGTGATGCTATTACTTTCCCCAGTAATAAAACAATATGATGATGACAGTTTCAGTTTCACGGTATTTTTCTAACAATACTCAGCATCAGCATATAAAAGTGCATATTTAGAATCTTATTATTTGTACTTGGCAAATTTCATATTTGAATATTATGTTAAAGACATCATCATACTCCTAACATTTACATTTTACACAAGTGTATAACCTGTCTACAGTTTATGAACCAATGAGAAAGAACAATTCTTATATCTTAACAACAAAAACGTTAAGAACTCCAAGTTTATGAATGGTATAACAAGAGACATTGTTCCACTTTATTTATAATAGTAAATGTCCAACGACAGGAAATTGGTTAAAAAATCATTGAATGATAATTTAAGCCATAAAACAGAACTGTGAGCAATTATTAAAAATATGTCGTGAATGTACTGAATGACACGAGAAGATCTAACTGTATATTCATCGTCTATTATTCCAACATCTTCCTAAAGAAATCTAACAGTTTTCTGCCTTCAAATCCCCTACACCTCTTCATCCATGCTCACTCAGCCTAACCTTCCTTCCTATTTTATTGAGAAAACTCAATCAAAAGAGACTTCCACAATTTACTACCAAAACATTTACCCACCAGCCAGCTTCTCTGCCATTTATGCTCCTCTCCTGTTCCAATGGCTGGGACATCTTGGTGAAGACCAACCCCTTGACTTATACACTAGACTCTGTCCCTCCGCACCATCCATTAAAGAAGCTGCACATCATCACAATGACACAGGTGGGCACTTTAAATGAGAATTCTTATAAACTACTCCAAATCAACAGTCTTGAACAGTCTTGAACAGCCATAGACATAAGCACTCTTCAACTATACAAAGCTATAGAAGAAAACAGAAAAAAAAACACATCAGCTGTTGAAAATGATCAACTTAGCCCCAACTCCCTCTCCCCAAAAAAACATGCAGAAGAAAACTGTAACACAAAAAACCCAAACTGAATTAAAAATCCCTGTTTAGGAATATGAAAAAACAACTTGAACTGAAATTCAAAAACTAAGATGAAAACTGAACAAAAAAATGGAAGTAATGAAACAAGAGTTGACTGATCTCAGAAATGATACAAGAAAAAAATCATATCAAAATGAAGACTATATTACAAGACAGAACAGATTTAAATGGAAACTTAATAAAGGTATATTGGACATAAGTGGGAAAAGAACAAAAAGAATAAAAATCAGATGAAGAGGGGCCAGCCCTGTGGACGAGTGGTTAAGTTTGCATGCTCTGCTTAGGGGCCCAGGGTTTTGCTGGTTCGGATCCTGGGTGCAGCCATGGCACTGCTCATCAAGCCATGCTGAGGCAGCATCCCGCAAAGCACAACCAGAGGTACTCACAACTAGAGTATACAACTACGTGCTTACGTGCTGGGGGAGCTTTGGGGAGACGAAGAAGAAGAAGAAGAAAAAAAAATCAGTTAAAAATAAAATGCGATGAAGAAAGTAAAATTTATTAAAGAGCAAAAACGAAAATGCATCATAGAGAGGAAAACACAAATGTAACATAATATAAACATTAATGATAATATAAAATGGCAGAAGCTAAACCACATCTTCAGTCATCTCAATAAATGTGAATAGGCTTAATTCACTTTTCAAAAGAAGAAAAGGACTTTTGGCTTTGGCTCACAGAGCAAAACCTAACTGTATCCTCCACATAAGAAACAAACCTAAGACTTACTCAGAAAAGCTAAAAATAAAATGATGGGCAAATGAACATTAAAAGCAAAGGCAAGCAAATTTCCAGTTACAATGTAGAATCTGAAACCATATCAAGGAACTTTTTGTACTGTCACATTAAAACACATTAGTCTATATTATAGGTTGGATGGATGTTTTACCCATGCATAACTTTGTAACATCATGCATTGTTTATTTGGAAAATATTAGCTTACTAATTTATGCAGATCTTTCAAACGTTTCATTATACAGTATTTTAAAAAAATCACATTCCTTTTTTTTTTTTAAAGGTATGCATTTTGGTAGGAAGACTGACCCTGAGCTAAGATCTGTTGCCAATCTTCCTCTTTTTTTTTTCTCCCCAAAGCCCCTCAGTGCACAGTTGTCTATCCTAGTTGTAAGTCACTCTAGTTCTTCTACGTGGGATTCCGCCACAGCATGGCTGGATGAGCAGTGTGTAGGTCTGCACCCAGGATCCCAACCAGCAAACACTGGGCCACCAAAGCAGAGCGTACGAACTTAACCTTTCAGCCAAGGGGCCAGCCCCCAAAACCACATTCTTCAATAACATCACCATTCTTTAATATCACCAACCCACCTCACCAAAAACTCTTTAAGTATAGGAAAGCTTTAAAGCTCACAGAGGTAGATCAAATGTCCCCAAATTATAATTTTTTGTCAAAGCCAGAATTTTATCATTGATAATGAATATTTTCAGTTGTTTTCCTTGAAGTGACAGGGTCACTCTGTTCCTTTATGAAAAAGTGCCTGCCAAACAGTCTCATCTGAAAAAACCAGTCTTCCCCTCAGTTGTTCAGGTAAGAGTATTCATGAAAAAATGCAGCTAATTCAGCTTGCAACTGAGATAACAGCACAAGTGCTTTTCCTAGAGAACACCACTTCAGTATATAGAAATACTTATACATCTTGCCATTTTGCTATATGTAACATTGAAAAGAGATCTACTCAAGAATTGAGGTTTAATAACATTAATAATTTTTACTGCTTCACCAAGGACATTCTTAAATGAAACTGGGACCAGATGCAGATGTTTTCAGAGGGAAATTCTATTCAACTTTAGAAACTAGACAGTCCCATTGGAACATAAACTCTTCTAGTGGAAATGCCTCTGTTTCCCCATTAAGTATGATGCTGACTTTCTTACTAAGGTATAACATATTTTTTCATTTTAAGAAAACATCCATCCAATGATCTTATCTGTAGAAAACGTTAAAGATTCCACAAAAAAACCCTGTTAGAACTAATAAATAAGTTCAGCAAAGTAGTAGGGTCAACACACAAAAATCTGTTGCATTTCTATATACTAGGAATAAACAATCTGAAAAGGAAATTAAGAAAGTTCCATTTACTATACCTCAAAAAGAATAAAAGTCTTAGGAATTAACCAAGAAGGGGAAAGACTTGTACAATGAAAACTATAAAACATTACTAAAAGAGATTAAAGAAGACATAAATAAATGGAAAGACATCCTATGTTCATGAATTGGAAGACTTAATATTCTTGTCAACACGACCCAAAGCAATCTACAGTTTCTTTGCAATCTCTATCAAAATCACAATGACATTTTTTGTAGAAATAGAAAAATCCACCCTAAAATTCATATGGAATCTCAAGGGGCCCCAAATAGCCAAAACAATCTTGAAAAAGAACAAAGTTAGGGCTCATGCTTCTTGACTTCAAAATTTACTACAAAGCTACAGTAATCAAAACAAGGTAGTATTGGCATAAAGATAGACATACAGACCAATGGAACAGAAAAGAGAGCCCAGAAATAAACCTCCACACATATGGTCAAATAATTTTGACAAGGGTGCTAAAACCATTCAATGGGTAATCTACAGACTTTTCAACAAATGGTGCTGGGAAAACTGGATGTCCACATGCATAAGAATGAAGTTGGAGCCTTACCTAACATCATATACAAAAATTAACTCAAAATGAATCAAGGACCCAAATGCCAGAGCTAAAACTATAAAACTCTTAGAAGAAAACAGAGGATAAAAGCTTCCCAACACTGGATTTGGCAAGGATTTCTTAACTATGACACCAAAGGCATAGGCAGCAAAAGAAAAAATAGACAAATCAGACTTCATGAAAATTAAAAAATGTCATGCATCAAAGGACACTATCAACAGAGTGAAAAAGCAACCTACAGAATGGCAGGGAATAGTTGCAAATCGTATAAATTGTAAGAGATTAATATCCAGAATACACACAGAACTCTTAAAAGTCAACAATATAAAAACCAAATAACCCAATTCAAAAACGGGCAAAGGGCTTGAACAGTTCTTTGTATTTCTCCAAAGATATACAAATGGTCAATAAGCACATGAAAAGATGCTCAACATCATTAATCATTAGGGAAATGCAAATCAAAACTTAATGAGATACCACCTCACACCCATTAGGATGGCTACTATCAAAAAAACAAAAAATAACAAGTGTCGGTGAAAACGTGGAGAAACTGGAACCCTGTGCACTATTGGTGGGAATGTATAATGGTACAGCTGCTGTGGAAAACAGTATGGTGGTTCCTCAAAAAATTAAAAATAGAATTGCCACATGATCCAGAAATCCACTTCTGGGTATACACTCAGAATTGAAAGCAGGGTTTCAAAAAGGTATTTGTACACCCATGTTCATAAGAGCATTATTCACAACAGTTAAAACATGGAAGCAACCCAAGTAACCATCAGCAGATGAACGGATAAGCAAAACGTGGTAGATACACACAATGGAATATGATTCAGCCTTAAAAAGGATGGAAATTCTGACATATGCTACAACATGGATGAACCTGGAGGACATTATGTTAAGTGAAATACGCCAGTGACAAAAAGACAAATACCATATGATTCCACTCATCTGAGGTACCCACACTTGTCGAAATCAGAGAGACAGAAAGTAGAATGGTGGCTGCCAAGGGCTTGGGGGAAGGGTGTAATGAGTAGTTGTTGTTTAATGGGTATAGAGTTTCAGTTTTGCAAGATGAAGAGTGCTGTAGATGGATGGTGGTGAGGCTTGCACAACAATATGAATATACTTACTACTACTGAATCGTACACTTAAAAATAGTTAAGATGGTAAATATGTTATCTGTATTTTACCACAGTAAAAAAATGACCAAAAACAGTATCCATCCACTCCTATTTCCTTTAGTGTTGATTTTTAAATAAGGAATGAGTGCTGAATTTTGCAGGAAGCCTTTTTAGCATCTACAGAAACAATCATGAAATGAAGGACTACTGCTTTGCTGTTTTTACAAGTTGCTAATTCTTGTAAAATCACATGGCTTTCAAAACTATCTGCATATATTACCTTGATAAAAAGTATTTAATGAAAGAAAGAAACTTCTGGATATAAGTAAAATGGTAGATTGAGAGAAATTTATAGGTTTAGACATGTCTTAGAAAGGAAAAAAGCTAACAATCAATCCCTGGGCACAATAAGCCCAAAGAATACAAAAGGAATGATATAACAAAGAACAGAAATGAATGAAATGGAAAACTAATATAAAATAGAATTAACAAAAGTAAACTTGGTTCTTTATAAAGGATAATAGAATGGTCAAACTTCCAGACGAACTGACCAGGAAGAACAAAAGGCATAAATAATTAATAAAAAGACAGATATAACTTCAGATGCTACAGACATCAAGAAGAAAAGAGAATATCATGAACATTATGCCAAAACATTTGAAAAATTTTAATTTAAATTGGAAAATTTAGTTATCTCAGGAACACAATGGCAGCTTAACACCTTTAAACCCAAAGATAAAATTCATCATATTAGCAGAGTAATTAGAAAAACTCTATGATTATCTAAAAAGAATTCTAAATCTAGCCTCTATATCTATCCACAACTATAAAACAAATAGCCCAATAACTTTTATCAAACTACAATTTGAAGAGAATTTCCTTAACCTGATAGAGTATCTACCAGAAATTACAGCACACATTGTAATCAGTCAGGAAATATTAATAGCAGTCCCTTTAAAATCTAGGATAAAGCGCACTATTATTTTTACTTAAAATTGTATTGCTGGGGGCTGGCCCCGTGGCCGAGTGGTTAAGTTCACACGCTCTGCTGCAGGCGGTCCAGTGTTTCATTGGTTCGAATCCTGGGCGCGTACATGGCACTGCTCATCAAGCCACGCTGAGGCAGCATCCCACATGCCATAACTAGAAGGACCCACAACGAAGAATATACAACTACGTACTGGAGGACTTTGGAGAGAAAAAGGAAAAAAAAATTGTACTGCCACTTGAGCATAACTGTGCACTGAAGCTTTATTTATAATAGTCAATGTCCATTAACAGATGAGTACATAAATATTAAACTGAAGTATATCCATATAAAGGAATACAATTCAGCAATAAAAAGAAATGCACTACTGATAGCTGCAAAATCTGAAACTTGAAAGAAACCACTATGCTGTGCAAAAGACATAAAACAAAATGATGCATGTTATAGGATTCTACTTACATGAAATTCTAGAACTGGCAAAATGAATCTATCCTTACTGAAAGAATACCAGTGGTTGCCTGGGACCTGAAGGAGGGGAAGAATGGATCGTGAAGTGTCATGAGGGGACATTTCAGAGTGATGAATATGCTTACTGTGGTGGTGATTACATGGGTGTATCTATGTGTCAAAACTCACTGAACTGTACACTTAAAATAGATGCAATTTATTGAATGTAATGTTAATTCAATATAGTTGATTTTTAAAAAATTGTACTACAAGTTCTAGTCAGCAGTGCAAGACAAGAAAAACAAAAAGAAATAAGAATTGTAAAAGGAATAAAAATCATTATTTGCAGATGACAACTGTCTACAGAAAAAATTTAAAATCATCAGATTTAATAGAAAGATGAGCAAGGTTACGAATTCAGAAAAATCAACTTTAAAAATATGAATTAGTGTATAAAACAATACTATGAACAAATTTATGCCAACAAAGTAGATAACTTAGAGGAAACAGCAAACTTAATAGAAAATAAAGATATAAATTACCAAAACTGATTCAAGAAAAAAGAAAATCTGAATAAACTATAAAAAGGAAAGAAATTGAATCAGTTGTAAAATCTTCTGTTAAAGAAAAGCTTACGCTCAGTTCTCTTCACTGGTGAATTCTATCAAAAAGTTAAAAAAGAAAGAATAGCAATTTTTGAAAAACTCTTCCAGAGAAGAGCAAAAGAAGGAAAACCTCCCAATTTACTCTAGGAGGCCAGTATTACCCTGATTCTGAAGCTAGAAAATGACATCACAAGAAAAGAAAGCTACACATGAATATACACAATGAATAGAGATAAAAATCCTTAAAATAAAATATTAGCAAACCAAATGCAAATATTATGTACCATACAGATTATATACCATGACCAACTGGGATTCATCTCAAGAATGCAAGACTAGTTTAAGCAATATGTTGTATTAATGTAGTTTGTCATATTAATAGGATAAGGGGGAAAATGATATAAGCATCTCAATGCAGAAAAAGCATTTGACAAAATCCAATACTCATCCATGACAAAAGTTCTCAATAAACTAGGAACAGAAGGGAACTTGTTCAAACTTACAAAGTATCTTTGAAAAATGTACAGCTAAAATCATACACAACAGTGAAGAACTGAATGCTTTTTGCCTGATATCAGGAAACAGGCAATGATGTCTGCTCTCACTTCTATTACAAACTGTATAGGAAGCTCCAGCCAGTGAAATCAGGCCAAGAAAAAGAAATAAAAGTCATCCAGATTAGAAAGGAAGAAGTGAAACTGTCTTTATTCTTAGATAACAGGATCCTATACGTAGAAATTCCTCAGGAACAGACATACACACACACACATATGTATAACCAAAGAAACCCACTAGAGCTAATAAATGAGTTCAGCAAAGTCTCAGGAAACAAGATCAATATACAAAATTCTATTTTTATATACTATTATCCAAAAATAAAGTTTAAAAAACAATTCCATTCAACAACAGCATCAAACAGAATAAAATATGTAGGAAGAAATTTAACAAAAGAAGTGTAAACAGTATACTTGCACACTGAGAACTATAAAACTCTTTGAGAGAACTTACAGATCTAAATAAATGGAGATAACATTCCATGTGTGTACATCAGAAGACTCCATATTAACATGCCACTTCTCCACAGATTCAATGCAATCTCTATCAAAATCCCAGAAAAGGTCTTTTGCAGAAATTTACAAGCTGATCCTAAAGTTTATATGGAAAAGCAAAAGACACAAAACAGCCAAAATAATCTTTGAAAATAAGAACAAAACTGGATAGCTTATACCTCCTTACTTCAAAAGTTAGTATAAAGTTATAGTCATCAAAACAATGTGATAGTACATAAGAACAGACAGACAGATCAATAGAACACAGCTGAAAGTCCAGCAAGGAATCCTTAGATTTATAGTCAACTGATTTTTGACAAAGGTGCCAATGCAACAACTGGAGAGTGGGAAAAGGGTAGTCTTTTTAAAAAACGCTATTGGAACAAATGGATATCTATATACAAAAAGAAAATTTAGGACAGCGACATCAGCAACACAGCAGAGTGAGCAGTTCCTTTTGTCTTTCCCCCTTTAAATTACAACTAAAGGGACATTCATTGATCAGCAGAGGATACCCAGACAGCACATCAGGACACCTGAGAGAACCATGCAGCTATACATCTGAGGTGGATGGACTACCCTCTGGGGAGGTGGTGGAAACAGGTGAGCACTCTCCAGCCCCGTGGCAGCCCTGTACACACGTGTGACTGCACTCCTGGCTGGAGCACCCACAGCACCGCTGCAGCCCCAAGGGTGGGAACACGCCTCGGCACGAGTGCAGGAACAGGTGACAGCAGCCCTGAGCCCCAACGTGACTGCTTTCTTGTCTGGTGGGAGAGCCCACAGTGCCACTGCAGTCCCCAGGGAGTGGCACAGGTTCAAACCCAGTGAGGAGGCCCTGCCCACCAAGCACAATGACACAGGAGGAGACAGCGGTGGATCTGTGCACCCAGGTGAAAGAGTTCCCACCCACCACGAATAGTACCACTGCAGCCCTCAAACAGGGAATGCATCTTGTCGGGACTGTAGAAGCAAGCGGCAGCAGCCCTGAGCCCCTGTGTGATCACTTTCTTGTCTAGTGGAAGAGCCCACAGTACTGCCGCAGTCCCAGGGAGTGGCTCTGGCTCTGACCCAGTAGGGAGGTCCCACCCACCAAGCACAACAGCTGGTGCCACCCAGGTGGAGACGGACCCGGATCTGCACCCCCAGGCAAACGAGTTACTGGCTGCCATGAATGCCTATAGTACCGCTGAGGCCCCGAAGGGTGGAGCATATCTCGGGAGGACCAGGAGAGCAGGCAGCAGCAGACGTGAGCCCCCATGTGATCGCTTGTCCATTCGGTTGGAGAGCCTGCAGGGCCACTGTGGTCTCAAGGAGTGGCCCAGGCTTGGACAGGCACAGCTGACAAGGATCACAGCAGGCTCAGAATACACGGCTCCTGCCTGACCCCACCCAGTGGCAGCAGGTGGAATCTGCAACTAGACAGTATCACCATGTGAAGATATAAATCCACCCCATCAAATAGTATGAAGAAGTATATTAATAATCCAGACCAGGAGAAAGAAGACAAACACCCAGAAATCAATCCTGAAGGCACAGAAATCTAGAAACTAAATGACAGAGAATTCAAAGTAGCTATCATAAAAAAAAACACTCAATGAGTTACAAGAGAACTCAGAAAGACAGTTAAATGAAATCAGGAACAAAATTAATGAACAGAGGTAATTCTTCACAAAAGAGATTGAAACTATAAAGAAAAACCAATCAGAAATGGTGGAGATGAAAAACACAATGAATGAGATAAAGAAAAATCTGAAGTCCTTAAATAACAGAGCTGATATTATAAAGGACAGAACTACCAATTTAAAGGTTGGAAATATAGAAATGCTTCAGATGGTGGAGGAGAGAGAACTAAGACTAAACAGAAATGAACAAATTCTCCAATAAATCTCTGACTCAATTAGGAAATGCAACATACGGATTATAGGTATTCTAGAGGGAGAAGAGAGGGAAAAAGGATTTTCTACAAAGAAATAATAATGATAATGAGGTGGTACAAAGAAAGAATAGCTGAGAACTTCCCAAACCAGGATAAGGAGCTGGAATTACAAGTGACAGAAACTAACAGAACTCTTAATTACATCAATGTAAAAAGTTTCTCCAAGGCATATATTAGTAAAACTGGCAAAAGTCAATGACAAAGAAAAAATATTACGGGAAGCAAGACAGAAGAACATAACCTAGAAAGGAACCCCTATAAGGCTTTCAGCAGATTTCTCAGCAGAAACCTTACAGGCTAGGAGAGAGTGGAATGATATATTCAAAATTCTGAAAGACAAAAACCTTCAGCCAATAATACTCTATCCAGTGAAAATAGCTTTCAGAAATGATGGAGAAATAAAAATTTTCCCAGATGAACAAAAGCTGAGGGAGTTTATCACCGCAAGAACCCCCTACAAGATATAATCAATAAGACTCTCATACCTGAAAAAAAAAGAATGGTTTTTACAAAGCCTTGAGCAAGGAGAAAAAGAGACAGACAACATCATTGCAAGTCTCTATCAGAACAGATTGGCAAACACTTAATTATACCATTAAAGATAAAGGAAAGGAAGATATCAAGAATAAATATAATCACTTCATTTTAACAACAAACACAGACGAAACAGATTAAGTTGCGACAACAATAGCTTAGACAGGGCAGAGGAAAGATAGCTTAGACACTAGGAGACAAGAGGCTATCAGAAAATGGACTAACAGGGCCGACCAGGTGGTGCAGCAGTTAAGTTTGTGAGCTTTGCTTCGGTGGCCAGGGGTTCGCCAGTTTGGATTCTGTGCAGACCTAGCACCTCTTATCAAGCCATGTTGTGGCAGGTGTCCCACATATAAAATAGAGGAATAAGGGCACAGATGTTAGCTCAGGGCCAATCTTCCTCAGCAAAAAGAGGACTGGCGGCAGATGATAGCTGAGGGCTCATCTTCCTCATAAAAAAAGATAAGAAAATGAGGTATCTCATCTACAAGATCTTTTATACAAACCTCATGGTAACCACTAAAGAAAAAATCAGAACAGAGACACAAATGATACATAAAGAGAAAACCATCATAGAGAGCCATCAAACTGAATTGGCAGTCTGAAATACATGGGATGAGAAACAAGAGAAATACAGAATAACCAGAAAACAAGTGACAAAAGGGCAGCATTAAGCTCTCATATATCAATGATCACTCTAAATGTAAATGGATTGAATTCTCCCATCAAAAAATACAGAGTGGCTAGATGGATTAAAAAACAAGACCCAATAACATGCTGCCTCCAGGAAACACATCTCAGCTCTAGAGACAAACACAGGCTTAAAGTGAAGAGATGGAAGATGATACTCCAAGCTAACGGCAAATAAAGAAAGCAGGTGTTGCCATACTTATATTAGATAAAGTAGACTACAAGATAAAAAAGGCAATGAGAGACAAAGAGGGACAATATATAATGATAAAGGGAGATTCCATCAAAAGGACATAAAACTTAATAAATATATATGTACCTAATACAGGAGCACCAGAGTACACAAAGCAACTATTAATTGAGCTAAAAGGAGATATTAACAGCAACACAGTAACAGTAGGGGACCTTAACATCCCACTTTCATCAACAGATAAATCAACCAGACAGAAAGTCAACAAGGAAATAGTGGAACTAAATTAAAAAACTAGACCAGATGGACTTAATCAATATATATAGAAAACTCCATCCAAAATCAGCAGAATACACATTCTTCTCAAGTACACATGGAACATTCTCAAAGGTAGACCATATGTTGGGAAACAAGGCAAGACTCAAAAAATTTAAGACTGAAATCATATCAAGCATCTTTTCTCATCATAATCCTATGAAATTGGAAATCAACTATAAGAAAAAAGCTGGGAAAGTGACAAATGCGTAGACTAAACATGCTACTGAACAACCAATGGACCATTGAAGAAATTAAAGGAGAAATCAAAAAATATCTGGAGACAAATGAAAATGAATATACACCATACCAACTCATACAGGATACAGCAAAAGCAGTCCTAAGAGGGAAATTCACAGCAATTCAAGCCCACCTTAACAAACAAGAAAAATCTCAAAGAAGCAACCTAAAACTAAACCTAACAGAACTAGAAAAAGATAAACAAACAAAGGCCAAAGTCAGCAGGAGGAGGAAAATAATAAAGATAAGAGCAGAAATAAATGAAATTGAAACCAAAAAGCATTAGAAAGGATCAATGAAACTAAGAGCTGTTTTTTTGGGAAGATAAACGAAACTGACAAACCCTTAGCCAGACTCACTAAGATAAAGAGAAGGCTCAAATAAATAAAATCAGAGATGAAAAGAGGAGACATTACAACAGATACCACAGAAATACAAAGGATTATAAAAGAATACTATGAAAAACTATATGCCAACAAACTGGACAATCTAGAAGAAATGCATAAATTCTTAGACTCATATAACCTCCCAAAACTGAACCAAGAAGAAATAATCTGAAGAGACCATCACAAGTAAAGAGATTGAAACAGTACTCAAAAACCTCCCCAAAATAAAAGTCCAGGTTCAGATGGCTTCTCTGGAAAATTCTACCAAACATTCAAGGAAGATTTAATGCCTCTCCTTCTCAAACTATTCCAAAAAAATTGAAGATGACAGAACATTTCCTAACACTTTTTATGAGGCTAACATCACCCTGATCCCAAAGCCAGACAATAACATCACAAAGAGGGAAAATTATAGACCACTATTGCTGCTGAACATAGATGCGAAAATCCTCAACAAAATATTGGCAAACTGAATACCCCAATACATCAAAAGGATCATACACCATGATCAAATGGGATTTATACCAGGGACACAGGAGTGGTTCAACATCTGCAAATCAATCAATGTGATACACCACAGTAACAAAATGAGGAATAAAAGCCACATGATCATCTCAACAGATGCTGAGAAAGAATTTGACAAGAACCAACATCCATTTATGATAAAAACTCAATAAAATGGGTATAGAAGGAAAGTACCTCAACAGAATAAAGGCCATATATGACAAACCCACAGCCAACATCATACTCAATGGGGTAAAACTAAAAGCAATCCCTCTGAGAACAGGAGCAAGACAAGGGTGTCCACTCTTACTCAACACAGTACTGGAAGTTTTGGCCAGAGCAATTAGGCAAGAAAAAGAAATAAAAGGAATCCAAATAGGCAATGAAGAAGTGAAACTCTCACTGTTCACAGACAACATTATTTTATATATAGAAAACCCTAAAAAATCCATCAGAAAACTATTAGAAATAATCAACAACTACAGCAAAGTTGCAGGGTACAAAATCAACTTACAAAAATCAGTTGCATTTCTATACTCTAATAACAAACTAACAGAAAGAGAACTCACGAATACAATCCCATTTACAGTCACAACAAAAAGAATAAAATATCTAGGAATAAATTTAACCAAGGAGGTGAAAGACCTGTAGAATGAACACTATAAGACACCATGAAAGAAATCGATGATGACATAAAGAAATGGAAAGATATTCCATACACATGGATTTTTTTCAGTAGGGGGGAAGAGAGAAAAAGACTTCTGTTGAAGAAAATAGAAAAAGCCCTATGTTTCCATGCCAACTTCTAGAGATGTTTCAGGGAAAAAAAATGTGCTAGGGGCTGGCCCAGTGGCACAGCAGTTAAGTGCGCATGTTCCACTTCAGCGGCCTGGGGTTCACCAGTTTGCATCCCGGGTGCGGACATGGCACCACTTGGCATGCCATACTGTGGTAGGCGTCCCACATATAAAGTAGAGGAAGATGGGCATGGATGTTAGCTCAGGGCCAGTCTTCCTCAGCAAAAAGAAGAGGATTGGAAGTAGTTAGCTCAGGGCTAGTCTTCCTCAAAAAAAAAACAGTGCTAAATTCTAATTTTACCTTTTTTATGTATTTTATTTTCATGATGACTTCTTTTCAGTATCCAAAACCTAATATGAAAAAGAAATCACATAATCATTTTTATGCATTAAAATCTAAGGCAGGTACATCAGCATACTCTTGTAACTTTTCAATAATTCCAATAATATTCATTCTAGTAATCATCTAACAATATTTACTATAAAAGGAACTGAAAACCACTTTTACATATATCATTTTTTCCATATATATTTCATAATACTAAACAGCCAAATATTTGGTATGGCTTCTAATTCCAGGGTAACCCTTCATATTTTACAACCTAAAAATATCAGAAATAAGCACCTCTGACCTCATATTTGCAGCACATGGTCAAGGGAACTTCTGCAATAAGATGGTATAGTTTGGTTTTAAAAGAAATCTTTTATTTTCACTTATATTTCAATTTAATTTTGAAGAGACTAGCTCCAACTAACATATGGGAAAATAAAAAACATAAACAACTATTATTTTTCAATTATCTTTTCTCACAGACTGAAAGAATATTTAAAGAAAACTTTGAAATAACTATTTGAGTAAACTTTGATGTAACTCTAAAATATTTATCAACCAATGATCCTTAACTTTGCCTCTAAAGGTATAACAGGAGCAGTTTTTCCTATTTGCTTTGTTTTCCTTTGGTTAGCTTAGCTACTAAGGTTGCTAACTACACTGAAGGTTTTAAGACCATTCCAATTTATACTAGCAATAAGTACAAATTTTCCGTTAAGCTACAAGGAAAAATATACATATGAATAATAATCTTCTAAACTGAAGTAAATTCTTACATTATTAGCCCTGATATATCCTATATGCTAAGCTATGAGGCATTCTCCTTAAAGAACCGTTATCTTTTCAAACACTCACCCTTTGTTCACACATACTCTTTAAAAAAAGAAAAAAATTAAAATGGTACTTACTTTAGCCAACAGTTCTTGTGTTTCAGCAGTCAGTGGAGCATGTGAAAACTTGCAATATTCTCCCTGATAACACTTTGCTCCTGTATGGTAAAACTTGCAGGGATATTCATGTAACCCAAATGTTAAGGAAAAGAACAATTTTAAATCCAACTAAAATAATCTGTTCTTGATTTAATGACTTCCTTTTCCTATGTAAAGGCCTTTCCTACCAGTAGAAACATGGACTTTTTTACTTAAAATATGATAATTATTAATTGGGTAACATGAAAAATCTAATTTTAGGATGATTACATACATCAAGTGTATTGGCTATCACAGGATGCCTTTTCCTTTATATCCATTCTTATAATAGACTACATGTATGTTTCACTGATACAAGAAAGGGATGTGTTTTAAATACTTTGAAGTGTGATTATTTTTAAAGCATTCTTTTGGGGTAGAGGAATTAAAGCCAATGACAATGATATGTCTTACAAATCTGGATCCTTCATATTTAGGCTTGTTTAAAACAGAATCAATTTATACAACTTCAATATTGTTTTTTAGAAATAAATTCTCAAGTTAGAATTTGAGATTCCTTGTACTGAATGACTGAAGGAAAACAACTTTTGTGATGACATGCTATTACCCTAAAATGTTTATGTTCCATGTTTTTACAACATATCTGTGCTGTTTGCACTGAAGAGTTTGAGTTGTTCTTCAAATTAAGTAACAACCTTTATACGGCACAGAATACACAGAAAACAAGTATTCCCAAATTATGCAATTCTTGCCTCTTTTTATGAAGTAGCTTATATAAATACAGATTCAATTATCAAATGTCACAGCAGAAATTCTGACAAAGTTGTTCTGAGACTTGACTAGGCCTCTTGAACCTGCTATGCTACTACCCAGGTTGAGTAGAAAGGATCTTCAACTGAGAGAATTTCTAAAGAATCCCTCTTCTCTTTCTTGGGAAAAAGTTCTGTGTACAATTTAATCACTTTGAGGCTGAGTCAGGCTTGAATAACATAATTTTGCCATAGCTAAAACTCTGGTTTCATTCAAAATTTTACACATTTAAAATTTTTATGTAAATATTTATGAAAAGTAAAGTTACTATATCTTGTGATAAAGGATATTATGCAAATACAGACAGTTTTCACCTCTGGTACAATATCCTTGTACATAAAACTTACACATTTCCTTTTTCTTCTCTATTTCTGCATCATGATCAAATTTACATTGGTCTCCCTGGGCCAAAAGAAAGAAGGAAAAGCCATTATTTCTCATAGTTAAGTCATTACAATTCCTAAAAAACTTTCCATAAGCAAATGACTCCAGAGAAAAACAAAGCCTTAGAACCAGCACAATTTAATTCTTAATGAGCTATCTTATAATTATATCTGCTTAACATTTTGTTGAGTCCTAAACATTTTTAACAAAAAGCATTTCCAAGAAATTATCCACTTTCTTAAACATAAAAGAATATTTCAGTAAAACTTTTTAATTGGACCTTTCCCAGAAGGAAGCAGTTTTAAAAACACACAGGTATGCTTTTAGAGTATCTAATGGAAACAGGAGCTCATTTTAGTACATTTTTGCCACACCTTACATTTTAGTACATTTTTGCTTACACATTTTTTTATACCTTAATACATTTCCTTTCAAGAAAATATTTACAAATTTGTTTTCCCTTGCGTTCCACTGTGTGTTGGTTGATGAACGCCTGGCTCATTCTCACTTGCTGCTGCTTCTCTTTAGGTTTACCATCCTTTGAAAACAAAAACAAAAAACTAGATATAAGAAACAGAAAATTAAATATTTTATTCCACTGCACAAAATTATTTTAAACCACCTTGAAAACATTAAAAAGTGGCTCTTCTAAATTGGCCTTCGTGTGTAAGATTCGGACTTTTCTATCAGTTGAAAAACAAATGCTTTGTCAGTTTCAATAGCATTCCATCATTGAACATTAGTGTTGGTGCAATGTGAATATTTTATTATACTTTGCCCTTCAAAAATCAATAAAAATTTAAAAAATGAAAGTGCTACTACTTGTGATAAAAAGCAAAGTCTAAGAACAAGCCTCTTTAGAACAATGGAGACAACACTGGAAATCATAAGGTGAATGCAAAGCAGTGTAATCTTTAATTTCAATGAGATGGTCACTGGTGTGAGCTAAGTATACTGACCAGCTCAAATCAACAAACCAAACTGGAAATACACCCTCAAAGTTGGTAGTAAAAGTATAAAAACAAAGGGAACTTTTATACAAAAACAAAAGGGGAATTTCATAATACATTTAGCTCTTTAGAAACATAAATCACTTTTGGTGCGTTAACTTGTGGTACAACTTACAACTTCTGCATACCAGATTTCTGAATATAGATTTAGGAATTCAGTACATGCAAAGATGTACATTTAGGTGATCCGCTTTGCAATGTCAAATTTCTACTTAGTACCATCAAAATTATGTCATATAAATATGTGTTGGTCTATATCTTTGGTTTTATTTGATTATGTTATTAAATTCTAACATATAAGTTTACAATTTGTTCCTCATGTAAAAGGGCTGTCAGTTGAATAATCATTTGAGCCAACATAAACCAAATGAAAGGGAATACTGACCAGTGATCAGGAAACAAAGTTCTAGCCCTGGCCTGGCCTGTGTAACCATGGGCAGTTACCTGAACCCTAGGGCTTCAGATTCCTCATTTGTTAAATATGGAGGCAGGGCAACATTTTATATAAATATGTTTCAATCTATAATATTTGGTACTTCTAATATTTTACCACCCTTAACCCTTGCCTCCTGGACCAAGCCTAACAAAAAACGTTGCCATCCAGTTTGGAAGCCCTCAGAAAAGCAGAGTCCAGAGTAGTCACTTTTTGTTGTATCCTTATTACATGTGCAGACCAAGAAAGAACAACTTCTACAAAGCAAAATCAAAATACCAGGAGGGTAGGTGGTGTTTGGTAAGGCCAATATTCAGAAATACTCATTTTTAATTTCAAGAGGGAGTCAAAAAGCAATAAATCAGGGACCATAACAGTAGAAACTTTGTGAGATTCTGTGGCCTTTGAAATGTCCTCATGGCTATTAATCTTCTCCTGCTTCCTCTGTTTTTCCATAGTCATTGACAATACAACACTCAAAAATCAAGGGGCTGTATGCATGTATTCAGGGGCAACAGGCACAACACTAAGGCTTAAAATGGGTGCTGGCAGCTGGCGAGTGAGAGGGAAGGCAGCTGCAACAGGGAGAAGGAAGAACATGGAGAGCCCACTGCTGGGAAGAAGAGATTTCCACCATCGGATAACCCTCATCTTGTACAAGGCTTGTCACTGAGGTGTAACACAAAATTCCAACAGCACGCAGGTGTCCTCCTCCATGCATACAGTCTTGTACCTGTTCTTGTGAGCCACTGTTCTTCAATGAAGCATTTGGTCCTTTGTCTCCAGTGCCAGGCCATTTTCGCTTCATTTTCTTCTGTTTACCATTCTTGCGAACAGCTTTAAGGTTTTTATTCTTTTGTTTAACAGCTAAAACCAGGAAAGTTAACTTTAAAGATGACATACAAGTACAATGGCAGTTCTTAAGAAGTATATTCTATAATAATCCAAGAAAAGTTCTCTTTCGCTTGGTGAGTGAAAACCGGTATGATGCTGACCTGTCTTTCTAGAAACTCTGTGATTAAGAGACCAAAAAAAGAATCAATATTTTCTGGATCCCCAATTCATTCTTTGTGAAAATATATAAGCTACTATCAGAACAAAAGCAAGATAATTAACGAAATCCATCTTGCTAGCCACAAGCCAAATCCTTTGGAAGTGTTCAAGTATGATGGATCTAATTAGGAATGGCCGCAGCACTATCATAGTAAGAGCTTCACATGTTCAAAATGACCTCATATATTACTGTCAGGTTCTTCACTGAAAACATTTAATATAGATTAAATTCATCCACAGACCCATTTTAAACAGAAAAACATTTAAAGAGGGGGAGAAAAGTATAAAAAATGAGAGGATGAAGAATTTTATTTACAATTGTCATTTGTCCTCATATCTATGGCTAAATTTCATTTTACTAATCTAAAAGCATGTATTTCTGAGTTTAGTCTGACACACTAACAACCTTGACATAAAGTCAATTCCTCTTTAGACAACAGCAATACAAACAGGCATATTGGGTCCTCCGTACAGGCAGACGCCAGGGATTTAGCATTCTCCCTTTCAAAGCAGTCATGGTCTTTGATACCCACCCTGCTTTCTTGGCTCCTCCTGCAAACTGAGCACCTATACACTGAGTATCCAGGTCTCAGCAGGGGGATGCGGGGTGTCTCAGGCCATGCAAGCTCACATCTGGTGTAAACATCCATGAAAACCATGATGTTATCATGAGATACAATGCAGGAAAAAATCTCCCCCCCAAGTCCCTGTGTGGGCACCTGTGATTGCTTCTCTAGATAAACCTTCTATGATAAAATAGTTTGACCCTTACCTTTTTGGGAATCCTTCACTCCCTCTTTCTTCGTAGATTCTTCAGGAAATGGTAAGGATTGAGCAGCATTTGCCATTTCTTTAGCTTGTATATACTGTTGAAGCTCTTTAGCAAAATTATCTTCTGATTCCTGACTGCAGATATCATTATCACTGTACACATCATAGTCTTTACTTCTTGATTTTCTATGTGGCAAATTCTTCGATGATGCTGTAGAGTTTCCTGAGTGCCTAGACTAAGTAAAAATTAAATTTTCAATTTTAAAAACCTAGTATGAGTCAAAACAATAAAACAATCTCATATAAAGAAGAAACAAAGACTGGCCATGAATTAATCATTGTTAAGGTTGGGTGATGGGCACATGGGGTTCATATACGGTTCTTTCCAATCTCATGTATTTGAAATTTCCCAGAATTAAAAAAAAAAAGAGCCAGCATGACATATTCATCCGTAAACATAATTTGAGGGAAGATTCTGATTTGTATACTATGTACTTTACTGAATTAAGACTAAACCTCCAAATCTTAATTATTTGATACAAAGGAATTACAGTATTATAGTTCACATTTTATTTCTCCCTTTGCATCGACTATACTATACTTTTAAACGGTTTAATACAATAACTCATCATCTGATAAAAGAGCAAATAAACTGTAATTGTCCAGCGGAAAATCTACTATACTAAGATATATCACAGCTAGCAAAGCCTATTCGTTTTCCTATAACTCACAGCACTGGTGGCAGAGGAGGTGGCAGCAATGACAAGGAAGAAAGAATTGCCCTGTTCTCTGTAAACAAGTTAACTTCACTTTCAGAAACTGTTTTCTAACTCTGTTGTTGGAGCTGCTCCAGGGTGACAGCTGCAAACACAGGCACCCACTGGAACAGAACCCAGGTATGGCAGCTGACCCTGGAGCCACGTGAGGTGATCATAGCAGACAACTTAAAGCACTCTGTGTATAAAAATGTCCAAGTATTGGTTACATAGGTGTCTATACTTGGTGACACAGGTGTATCAAGGTCCATAATTATAATTAATATGTATGCTACATTTCAATTAAAAAGTTTATTTAAAAAAAAATGTCCAACTGTCAAAGGGCTCCTATTTTGATGTCAGGAAGAGATGACATATCTATGATTAAATTGGCCAGTGATCCTGCTCCAGAGCATGCTTTCGGGCCTGGTCTCTTATCTACTTTCACATAACTGATAAAGGCAGCAAACTCAAAACAAACAAAAAACAAAACAGACGAATCCCTACTATAAAATATAGGTGGTCCAATTCAATGGTTTACCTCTGATGGTTAACATCAAAGCTAGGAGTCGTACCACCAGAGGATTGGTCGTAGGCCTGGAAAATGAATGTGCTCCCTGCTTGAAGAATCCAAACAAGCCAAGAAAGTTTCCTAACCTGATAATGGTCTCACTGTACACCTTACCTGCATGACACCAGACAAGACCACCAACCAATCCCACAATCTTCAGGCCACCAAGTTCCTCAAGAAAGGGCACATTTTCCCCAACTAATATCATAGAGCAAACTTGTAAACATAACTTCTGGTCGGGGTGGCAAATGTCATCCTGGCCTCCTGTTTTTGTAAATAAAGTTTTGCTAGAACACGGTCATACCCATTCATTCATGTATTATCTACGGCTGCTTAGTGTGACAAAGACTATATGGCTCACAAAGTCAAAAAGAGCACTACCTTGTCCTTTATGAAATGTTGGCAGATTCCTGTGATCATTATTTTGTTTACCTTGGTTTTGGCCTTTAACTTTATTTAGTCGGCACAGGCAGAACCAAAAAAATCATTCAATACAAAATAGCTCCCCCACAGTTTAACTTAGCTAAACACACAGAGATGAGATCCTACTCAGCGTATCTGAATGAAAATATTACAAGAGTCCAAATGAGTGATTAAGTGCCCCCCTTGTACAAAACATGTAGGCCTACAGTACTGAAGCAGATCCCTTTTATTCTAAGTAATAACATGTTTGATTTATTTGTATTAAATGAAGAGCTAACTTGGGGCCGGCCCCATGACCAAGTGGTTAAGTTAGTGCACTCCACTTCAGCGGCCCAGGGTTTCGCCAGTTCAGATCCTGGGCACGGACATGGCACTGCTCATCAAGCCACGCTGAGGCAGCGTCCCACATGCCACAACTAGAAGGACCCACAACTAAAATACATATCTATGTACTGGGAGGCTTTGGGGAGAAGGAAAAGTTAAAAAAATAAAATCTTAAAAAAAAGAAGAGATAACTTGGTAACATTAATAAAACCAGGACAATCATCAACTAGGTCGTTTTATTATACACTGGAGATGATTCTAATTGATATTCTTTTCAGAGGGCACCAAAATACACAAAATACAAACGATTGTTTAAATACTTTCCTTCGTGCAGCTAGCGATAAACTCATTGCTTTGATGTTTGTTTTGGTGTCTATATAATTTAGAAAGTATACAAACATGATATTACAACTTTTTTCCCTTTTATAAAAGAGTCTAATTAAAGTTTTTTGTTTTTTAAGTAAAAGATTTTCTTGCTTTTGATTCAGAGTGGTTTATTGAACTAGTATGACCTCCTGAGATTCCACAGAAATAAAAGTACAGAAATTAATAGATCCACAATAGTGTATAGGGGGATATGAAGTACATTTATGAGTAACTGACAAGAGTTCAACAAATTCTTGGTAAATTTTTGATAAACAAAAAGCAAGTTATAATCTGGAAGTTGGGCTTAGGTTAAAGTGTGGGAAATGGGGCTATAAATGGGGATGCATTAAACTTCTACATAAAAACAGACAAAACTATTACAACAAATTCTCTCTGCCCCATCCCTCACCAGAACACCAACAGAAAGTTACTCTGGTAAAAACAGAGGGCTGTTCTCCAAAGGAAGTGAAGAAAATGTCTGATAAAAGCCAAGTCTTCTTGTGTGAGTGCTAAGACCCCAGAGTGAAATCCTCCACCTTCTAGCATCTGGGAGCAGCCCCCACCAGGAAAACACTCCATCCACTCACCCTACAACAGAGGTTCTGACCTTGCTGTCCAGAGACCCTTCCCCAAGGGTCTATGGAAAGAATTCAATGAACTTGGATGGGAATAAAAATCACATAATATTTTCATCAACCTCTAAATTGACATTTAGCATTTTCTTCTGTTTTGAACACAGGCAACAAACCACAGTAGTAGCAGCAGCACCTGCAACTGTCACCAACAGAAATCACAGCTACTTTCATATATGGCATTATAGTTGCTGCAGATCTCAAAATATCTTTTGTGTTCATCACTATGTCAAAATTACAATAATTTTGTACTGCTGGATCTTAGTGCTTTAATAAAGAACATATTACTCTTATCGCATTTGCTTTTTAATATTTTTTTTTCTGCTTTTTGTCCCCAAATCCCCTAGGTACATAGTTCTATATTTTAGGTGTGAGTCCTTCTAGTTGTGGTATGTCAGACACCACCTCAACGTGGCCTAATGAGCGGTGCCATGTCCACACTCAGGATCTGAACCAGCGAAACCCTGGGCCGCCAAAGCAGAGCGCACAAACTTAACCACTCGGCCACGGGGCCGGCCCCAGCTTTTTAATATTTTGATAACTGTATTTCAATAAAATCAATTTCCTTTGTAATCCAACATATTTTATTTTATACAGTTAAAAATATTATTCTGAGAAGAGGCCAATGGGCTTCACCAGACTACCAAAGGGGATGCATAGCACAAAGGTTAAGAATTACTATGCTGCTGTAAACCTACCTATCCACACACACGAAAATTATATAAAATCCACATTTCAGCATCCATAAATAAAGTTTTATTGGAATACAGCCATGCTCATTTATTTACATATTATACGGGCTGCTTTCACACTACAACAGCAAAGTAACTGCAAAAGAGACCATATATGGCTATAGCTCTCTCATCACTTTACACTGATGCTGAGTGCACTATAAATTTCAATGACAGTTATAACTTGACAGCATTTTGAGTACCTCACATATCACCACACCATGTCATTTTTTTTCATTACCAGTGCATACCAACCATGTCAAAACATGAAAAGAAGGCTTTGAATGCCATGTATTTAGGGTACAGTGAAATGAAGATTATTTTATTGTCAAATTAGATGGAAAAGCATTATGGTTATTAGGTAATGATACTACAGTAGTGCTGAAAGAACATAATATATGTTGACATTACAGTATTAAGCATTCATCACAATAGTCCCAACTCACAGGAAAGCAGTGGTCAGAAAAATTTGAAAACATAAACAAAATATCTCACCACAGAATTATTTCTTTACAAAAATAAAAAATGAAAAAGAGGCTGCAAAGTAACTTTCTGAGTGGCTCACTTGTTTGCCAATCAAAGAAGCTGATGGTGAGTTAATTAAATCATGTCTGATTATAGCACTTGAAGAAACTTCCAGAGAAAATAAAGCTGTTTAAGACAATTGGCCTGTTGGCAAGAGCAGGTGCTCAAAGACAGGAGGCAATCTGGAGAAACTTAGATAATTAAAAAAAGAAGAAGAATTATATCAAGTTGTTTTCCTTGGCTCTTGATGAGTGGACAGATGTTACTGATTCTGCTCAGTATCACTATGCTGTCCAAAGTTAAAACTAGAAGCAAGACCTCCACTCCCACACAAATTTGCAGCAGATATAGTTTCCAGGCTCAAACTACAGTTCCTGCAGAGTTTTTCAGACTTTAAGGCAAGAGCAAAGGAAACTGCCATTCCAAAATCCATTTAACTGTGCAACTGCAGAGTTACTACCTAACCCTCAACTGGAGTGATTAATCTGCAACGTAATGACACGCTAAGAGACAAACCTCAAGAGAAGAATCTAATAAAATTCTACAAATGCCTTCCAAGCAATGAATACATTCAATGAAAATCATGCTGGTGAACTAATAAGAGTATTTAGCTGGTGAACTATCTGTAGTGAAAAGACATCTTGAAAGCTGAAATGTATAGACTCTAACTACAGATGAGCATTAACAGATGAATCTTTGCAATCAATTTTGATAAGGAACACTAACTTTGAACGCCAATTAAATTATTATCCCCAAAAGAAGAATCCCATTCTTCTCATTAGTAAATCCATATTACAAAAACTCAATTATTATTATATGTTAAATTATGTCAATAAAAAAGTTGTGTAAATTTGTTTTCTCTCTCTCTCATTATATTATATTACATGATATCCTCAATTTTGCTTCTTGGCTTGCAAAGCCTAAAATATTTGCTATTTTGTCCTTTAAAGAAAATGTTTACTGACTCCTCATCTGGAGAATAAAACAAAAAAGCAGCGGGAAAAAAAGAGAAAAACTGATCCAGAAGAAACAAATATGATTCAAGCGAAAGAAAAGAACTCAAAAATTTAAAAAAAAAAAAAACCCAAAGATATTCAAGATGTTATTATATCTTAAAAAATCCTAGAAAGTTAAAACAACAAAACAGAGAACAAGAAAGAACGCTAATAGTAAAATTACGATTTACAAAATAAAGAAAAGTAGAAATAGAGGAACTTTCTTAAATATAAAGAAAAAAGACAAAGAAAATAAAAATAAGAAAAGATATGCCTCATATATGAAGAGTATGAGTGAAGAGTCTCACCAAATACTAAGCACAATGAATGAAGAAAGATTCACAATCTTTAAGAACACCAAGAATTAAAGAGAACCTAAAAGCTTCCAGAGAGAACAGGATACTTACAAAGGAACTAGAAGCAGATTGGTAAGACTTCACGTCAGCAACACTGGATAGGAGAAGAAAAGGGAGCAACAATCTCAAACTTAATTCTATTTCAGCCAAACTACCTATCAACTATGAGGAAAAATTCAAGATATTTTCAGAAACGTTAACAAGAACTCAAAAGTTTAATTCCATGCATTCCTGTATAACAGTGTACATCAGCCAAATAAGAAACCTACAGTTAGAAAACAATACTCAAAAAAAGATATAATTTACAGTAGCCTCATCAAACAGCTAGCAATAAATCTAACAAAAGGTATATAAGATGTAAGGCATCTACAAAGAAAATTATAAAATACCGTTGAGAGAAATTAAAGAGGACCTTAGATCGCACAATTCAATATTCTAAAGATCTCAGTTCTCCCCCAAATGATCTATAGATTCAATGCATTCCCAATGAAAATCCCACTAGGATGTCCTGTGGAATTTGGCAAGGAGATTCTAAAGTTTATATGGAAATGCTAAGAACAGACAAGACACTTAAAGAAGAAAAACAAGGTGAGAGGACTTGCTTACCTGATTTCCAAACTCATCATAACACTGTAGTAATTAACACAGTGGGGTCCTGGGGGAAGAGACAAATACCCCAGTGCCAGAGAACACAGTCCAGAAACAGACCCACCTGAACACAAACACTTGGTTTTTGACAACAGTGACACTGGACACCTGTGAGGGAAAAGACAGTTCTTTTCCCCTAATGAATGGTGCTGGAACAATGGTGTATGATAATGAAAAAAAAAAAGGTAAAATAAAATTTGGTCCCCCCCACCTCACTGTATACATATACACAAAAATCAATTTAAAGTGACTATAAAGTCAATTTAAGTGATTATAAACTTAAATGCAAAAGGCAAAATATTAAAGCTTTTAGAAGACACTGTAGGAAAATATTTTTATTATCTCAGGATATTTAAATAAAACACATAAAGCGCTAACTACAAAAGAAAAGATTAATAAACGAATATATTAAAATTAGAAACTTTTTATCAGAAAATCCACTGAGTAGAGGGGCCGGCCCAGTGGCACAGCAGTTAAGTTTGCACATTCTGCTTCTCAGAGGCTTGGGGTTCACCGGTTCGGATCCCAGGTGCGGACATGGCACTGCTTGGCAAAAGCCATGCTGTGGTAGGCGTCCCACATATAAAGTAGAGGAAGATGGGCATAGCTCAGGGCCAGTCTTCCTCAGCAAAAAGAGGAAGATTGGCAGTAGCTGGCTCAGGGCTAATCTTCCTCAAAAAAAAAAATCCATTGAGTGGAAAGAAAACTACAAAATGAGCAGATATTTACAACACGTAATCCACAATGAAAGGAAAAATCCCCTTATATCCAGAATAAAGAACTACAAGAAAAAAACAACCACAGACAAACAAACAAAAAGGGACAAAAAGACATGAACAGGCACAAAAAAAGAGAAATCCAAATGGACAAATATATGAAAAAATACTCCATCTCAATAGTAATCAAGAAAATGCAAACTAAATTACAATGACATACCTCACCAGAAAGCAATAAATAACAAAGGTCACAATATCAAGTGTGGAGCAGGAGAAACAGTCTCTCATACACTGCCTCTGGGAATAAAAATCAGTAGAACCACTCTGGAATACAGTGCGGCATTGCAGTAAAGGTAAAGATGCTTATTGTCTTGGACTCAGCAGTTCCTCCCCTAGGTAAATGCAGAGTACATGTGCAGCAGGATACAACTGAAAGAATGCAGCAGCATTACCCATAACCGCCAAATATGGGAATCAGACCAAATATCTACCAACAAGAGAATCCAGTACATTCAAATAATGAAATACCATGCAGCTAAGAAAACAAACAAGTATATACCACAATATCTATGTATCTTATAAATATAATGTTGAGAAAAAGACGAACAGAACACATACAGTGCAAAAAGCAGGCAAGAAAAAACTGTATTCTTAAGGATGACAGCATTAGTAGTAAACCTGTAGAGATCAAGGAAGTGATCAGTATATAAATTAGGATGGTAGTTATCTCTAGGAGAAAACAAGGGGATATGACTGAGAAAGGAGGCATAGAGGCTTTGTGGGTAATGCGCTTTCTTGACTTACAAAGTGTTTACCTGGGTGTTCTCTTTTTAATTAGCTGTGACACTATCCATTGATGTTTTATGTACTTGTAAGCAAAGAGCCTCACCTGAAGCAAGCATACTTAGGAATCATGTAGGTGACTATCTTCTCACAGTACTGTTTCTTCAAAACTTCTTAAAATAATCACAGAATGTTGTATCTGTCTATCTCCTGTATGGGGTTATACGTGGACTGGGGGACTTTATATTGGGGGCATGAAGGACTGGGGCCCATGTGACTAAAACAGCATAAAAAAATTTGTGGGACATCTAAACTGCAATTTCAGCGTCAACCTCAGCTCTTGTCCACAGCAGCCATACATGCCCCAAAGGGCAAAAGAAGTTACATACTTGTCTAGCTGAGAGGCCTCCTGAGGACAGGAAGATGCTGTATGTGCCGTATTTTTCTGTCCTGTATCCTTTTATAAAGCAAAGTATAAGAGTGTCATATTACAGCCTACTTGCGTCTTGTGAGAGGCACTGCCAATTCAAACCCATTCTTTTGTAATGTGTTAAATTTCACAATTAAAAAAACAGAAAGGGCCAGCCCACGAGCCAAGTGGTTAAGTTCCCGCTCCGCTTCGGTTGCCCAGGGTTTCGCCAGTTGGGCTCCTGGTCGCGGACATGGCACCACTCATTAGGCCATGCTGAGGCAGTGTCCCACATGCCACAACTAGAAGGACTCACGATTAAAATATACAACTATGTACTAGGGGGATTTGGGGAGAAAAAGCAGAAAAAAAAAAAGATTGGCAACAGCTGTTGCTCAGGTGCCAATCTTTAAAAAAAAAAAAAAAAGGAAAAGTAAAAGAGGGTCTGGCCCCATGGCCAAGTGGTTAAGTTCACGCACTGTGTTTCGGCGGCCCAGGGTTTCACTGGTTCATATCCTGGGCACGGACATGGCACCACTCACCAATCCATGCTGAGGTGGCGTCCCACATAGCACAACTAGAAGGACCTACAACTAGAATATACAGCTATGTACTGGGGGGCTTTTGGGAGAAGCAGGAGAAAAAAAAAAGGGCAAAAAAAGAGACAAGAGGAGCAGATAATGGCTTTGTCATAGATTTACTGTATCCTTCCAAAATTCTTATGTTGATGTCCTAACTCCCAGTACTTACAATGTGACTTTATTTGCTAATAGGGCCATTGCATGTGAAATTAATTAAGATGAGGTCATTGGGGTAGGCTCTAATCCAACATGAATGGTGTCTTTATAAAAAGAAGAAATTGTTGGGCCGGCCTGGTAGCCCAGCGGTTGGGTTCACATGTTCCGCTTTGGCAGCCCGGGCTTTGCCGGTTTGGATCCTGGGTGCGGACATGGCACCACTTGGTGGGCCATGCTGTGGCGGATGTCCCACATGTTGGGGGGAGGAGAATGGGCAGGATGTGGGCTCGGGGCCAATCTTCCTCAGCAGGGGGAGGAGGATTGGCAGTGGATGTTGGCTCAGGGCTAATCTTCCTCAAAATAAAAAAAATTTTTTTTAATTTTTAAAAAAGAGGAAATTGAGACCCAGACACATGCAGACAGGGAGAACGCCACTCAAACATGAAGTTAAAGATCAAGGTGATGCTTCTGGAAGCCAAGCCAAGGAAGACCAAAGATTGCCAGCAAACCACCAGAAGTTAGGGGAGAGGCATGGAACAGACTCTTCCTCACATCGCTCAGGAGGAACCAACCCTGCCAACACCTTGATCTTGGACTTCTAGCCTCCAGAACCATGATACAATAAATTTCTGTTGAAGTCACCCAGTTTGTGGTACTTTGTTACGGCAGCCCTAGCAAACTAACACAAGCTTTAAACTATAAATCACTAAAGTTAGTTAAATTAGTAAATGAAAATCCTTAAAAATTTTGATCTAATTTGAACAGGAAGAAGTTTTTGAAACAGTTTACAACCCATTTCAGAAATAGGGAAAACCAAAAAAAAGCAATGCACTAAAAACAGTTCAAGTTAAATGACAACAAAGTTCTTGAATGATAAATTTTTTCAAAAATGTAACGAGGTTTCCTTGATAAGTAACTGGGTGTCAAGTGCTGACTAAAATGAGACAATATAGGATCCCTAATAAATCTCTCACATCCATTCCTGTCTGTTTTTTCAATATGCCAACTTAATCTTACTTTTTTGGGAATTTGCTCACACTCCAGTTTTACTTCCCATTTTATTTTCTCTTCTTGTGTTTCTTCAACTTCTGTATCATCTATTTCATCATCGATTCTGTAGCAAAAATATCAAATAACACAAGAGGGTTTTTTCAACCTGAAAAGGGTTCATACCACAGCATTAAAATTCACTGCTTTGGCTTATCTTCAACTTGCCCTCAAAGAAACTCCAAATTCAAATTCTACTCCAAATACTCCAGAGAAATAAGGTACAAAATTATGATGAGCAGTAAATGTCAAAATATGTTTATAAGTAAACAGTAAAGTTGAAATTTTAGATTACATAACCTTAATGTTAAAGTATTAGCAGCTATATAAATTGCCCATTCATTCATCATTCCATTCATTAACAAATACTGAATGTCCACCAGATACCAGGCCCTGGGCCTTAAATTCTGGGATACAGCAATGAAAAAGACAGACTTTGTCCCTGCCTTCTGAGAATTTTCTATCTGCTTGAGAGAAAGAAAGAAAACAGTTTTGATACAGTGTGACAAGTACACATGCATATATGAGGAACACTTAACCAAGATTTGGGGGCCAGAGGTTTGCTGAACCTAAAAGATACGTAAGAGTTAGCAAACGAGAGGAACATGAGAGAGAAGAGCATTTCAGGTAGAACACAGGACGCCTTCCAAGGTCAAGAGAGAGCCAAACTTATATGCAAGTGGGAGATGAAAAAGAAAAGTTGTTTTCAGACCCACAAGGACTGAGAAGTTGAACATGCATAGACATTGTCTGAGACAACTACTTGGATATTCCAGCAAAACTAAAAATGAACCCAAAAAGATGAAGATGGGAAATAAGACAAGTGTGTCTCAGCAAGTAGTGACTGCTGAATAAAAGCTTAAGATACAAGTTATATGCCAGATTAAGGCAAGGACCAGGCAACATGTACATTCTCAAAAGAACATGTTACAAACAGAAAGCACTGCCAGCACAAGAACGTGAACAGTGGCTTTGTGCTTCTTTCAAAGTTAGAGAGGAACTCAGGCTTCACAGCTTCATCCAATGCAGCAGTTTACCAGTGATCTGTCCCTAGGCAGAGCTTCAGAGTTACATCCTTCAGATGAGGTACCAAGTTGTGAGCCTTCTACGGAAAGCCATCATTTCAAGAGCCAATAAAATAAACACTGTGCACCTTCATCACTCTAGTTTTCAGTAATGAATCATCTTACGGAATAAGAAGCAACCTCTCCTTAGAGCAATCATAACTACAACAATAACAGCAGCAGCTAACACTTGCGTTATGCTCACTCTGTGCTGGGTGCTGTTCCATGCACATTATACATATCACAACAACCCTACGACATACACACTATTGTTAAAAAGCCCATTTTATAGATGAGAAAATTGAATTATGGGAAGCTTATGTAACTTGTCACAGACAGTAAATGGTGGAACTGAGATTTGAGCCCAAGCAGGCAGTGCCAACTTCCTATTCAAGATACCCACCCGAATATCTACTAGACATAATCTTAATATATCCAAAACTGAACTCTTGATCTAATCCTCCTGCTCTCTTAAACAGCAACTCCATCCTTCTAATGATACTGATCAAACACCTTGAAGTTGACCTTGACTGCTCTCTCATATCCTCCATCTAGTCTGCAAGGAAATCTAGTTTATCTTCAACATGTCCATATTTGACCACTTCTTGCCACTAATACTGTGATCCAAGTGATTCTTGCCCCTCTACATTCTACTCTCAAGACAACCAGAATGACCCTGCTAAAATGTCACTCTCTGCTGAAAACTCTCCAACAGCCTCTCATCTCAATCAGGGTAAAGCTAAAGTCCTTATTATAGCACCTACAAGATGCCATAATCTACATGATCTGCCTCCCCTAACCTGTTCCCAAGCCTACTTCTCTTCAAGTCCTACCACTCTTACTCCACTCCAGTTGTCCTTCTGGCTACTTTGCTCCCACCACCCAATCACCCCAACTCAGGACCTTTATATGGAACACTCTCCTCACTAGATGTCAACCTCCCTCATCTCCTTCAGGTCTCCACTCAAATGTTACTTATCAATGTTATTAGTGAGGCTTTAAGTACCTTCTTTAAAACAGCCATAGCCTCCCTACCATACCATCCTCCCTTCTTACCTCCCTACCAGGCTTTCATTTTCTCCATGGCATCTATCATCACCTAAATTACTATACACTTAGGCATTGTTTGTGCCCCAAGAATAAAAATCTCATGAGTATGGGAATTTTTATCTCTTTTGTTTATTTATTGCTACATCCCCAGGGCCTAGAATAATGTCTCATACATAGCAGATGCTCAATAAATGAGTAGTCCCATCATAAAATTACTAGGGAAAACCCCCCAGAAACTATAAAAGACTGATTCATTTGACTGCATGTAAAACAAAAAATCTTTATGCACTGAAAATAATGCCACAGGCAAAGTCAAAAGACAAATCACAAATTGGGGGTAAAATATCTGCAGACTAGAGATTCTAAAATTTTAACGAGAAAGACCAAGAAAGAGAAAATGGGCAAAGCATAAGAACAAGGCACAGTTCACAGATGCTCACCATACTTCAATACCACTCTTCACCTAACATTTGGACAAAAATCCAAAAGTGTCTTTTATGTAGTCCAGTAAAATTCTTGTGACTGTAATCTTCTGTCCAACACATTTTCAAACTGATAGCTGCTACTGTCTTCTTGATGATGATTCACTTTGCACTCAGAATTCATCTTTTATTGTATTGTAATAGTTTATTAATTGGTTCCTCTTGTTTTTCTTTGTAGATGGTATCATCTGTGAGTAATGAGTGTTTTTGTCTCTTTTCAATATTTATAGGTCTTATTTTATTTTAGTCATTTTGCCTTAGAAGCATGGTGATGAAATCATGGATCCTGGAGTAAGACTGTCTGGGTAACTGAATCCTATTTGTGCCACTTACACTGTGTAATCTTGGCAAGTTATCCTCCCTGCGCCTCAATTTTCTCAACTGCAAAAATGAGGATAATATCTTTTCTTAAAGGTTTGGTGAAGATTAAATAACACACTTCAGGCAAAGCACGTAGTAGTGGTGGTAGCCTAAATTAAGAGTTTCAATTCAGGTATTTAAGACGGAGAGAAGTGAACAGATTTAAGTAATATCGAGCGATAAAATCAACCAGAATAACATATACCGGGGATGAGAGAAATAAAGGATGTGTGTCACGGTTTCGGCTTAGGGAAATTGGGGCAAAGACCCAGGCTTAGAAGAAAAGATGGTTTTTAGCAATTCAAACTCAGAAAAAACAACAACAACAATGAATATCTGGCTATAAACAAACTACACTATACATGTCGCCAAGTATGAAATCAATAAATTGGCGCCATTAGGCCTAGTTCCATTTTCAAGCTGAAGGAGATATTAAATCCAAAACGTGCTGCTGCTTTATTATGGTCTTTACGGTCTTTTGATACAAATCAGTGGACTAAAGGCAGACTACTCGCTACTTATCCTTCACCATTTAATGAACTCAGGGTTTCGTCTTTTCTACATTAAAGTGCCCAGCACGTGTCAGCGAGAAATGACAAGTAACCTATGCCCTCTAGGAGCGTAGCGTCTGGTGGAAGGAAGCACAGGTGCTATGGGAACACGGAGGCGGACCCTACCCGGGCGCAGAGGGGCCGGAGCGCGAGGACTGGGGCATCCTGGAGCCTCCCTCGCCTCGCCCCGATCGCTGCCTGGACCCCGCCGCTCCCCTCGCCCAGGCTCCGGGCACCTCCGGCCGCGGCGGCCCCCGAACTGCAAGCCAACTGCGGCTCCTATCCCCCCGCCCCAGAAGGACCTCTCCATGTCCGACTGTCGCGCTGGCCCTGACGGCCCCACGCGCTGCCCGCGGCACCTCGCGGCGTGGCCCAGACGTGGCCCGGCGGCCTCCAGACGGAACCAAGACGCGGAACCCAGCTGAGGCCCCTGCGACCAAGGCATGAAAAGACGGGGATCACCTTTCGTCACAGTCCGTGGCCAGTTTTCTGCCGAGGGCCGGGTTGGGGGGGTTGGAGAAAAGATTCTCAAAATCCATCATCCTCTGGAGAACCGGACAGCTACAGGGTAACCACCACAGCGTGAGGAGGAGGGACCCAGCGCCGCGCACAGGGCCGCGGGCCGCTCCGCGCACGCGCCCCCCGCCCCGCGCACGCCCCGCCCCCTGCCCCTCTCTGCGCACGCCCGCTCTCTCCGGGTCCTCCGGAGCTCTGCGCAGGCGCCGCTGTAATTGCTTTCTTTGCGACGGGGTTTTTGATCAATTGTTTCAAATATTTGGTAGAGTTTTCAAGCTTAGTTCTTCGAATTATCCTTTCTTTCAATTCAGTGAAAACTGTTCGATAGAAATCACAGTGCTTCTAAGGAATGGTAGCAGTAGCTAACATTGATTTGAGCACTGACTATGACAGGCCTCGTTTTACATTTTAGCTCACCTGATCCGCCTCATACTGGCCCTGGAAGGTTTGTGCTATTCCCTTCAACGTTTGTCAGATGAGTAAACAAAGGTGTGAGCAGGCCGTGTGACTTGTAGAGTCTCTACAATCTAACGAGCTTCAAATAAACACATAACTTTAAGGCAGAAAGTCCATTAAAAAGTACCAAGGGCTAAGAGGATTTGAAAAGAAAAAAGCACATTGGTTAGGAAGGGTTCTTGAAAGGGGTATGTTTGAGCTCAATCTTGACGTAATTTCCCTAGGAAGAGATGGAGTTAGGGGTAAATGGACATCCCAAGTGGAGAGAATTGTATCAAGGCGGGAAAATAGAGTACACATTTGGAAAACAGGGAACTGTTCAGTTTTGCTTAATATAATGCTAGTATAGAGGAATAACAGGGAGGAAGGCTCAGACGGTGGGTTAGGCCAATGACTGAGAACTTGACTTGCTTCTATAAATGAGGGACAGTTAGATTCCTGGCATGAATCAGGGTCCAAGTCGCAGACAAGTGAAAGGAAGTTCTTGATTTTTTTTTTTTTAATGAAAATATAATGATGAGTTTGTAGATTCCACCATATCCAGAGCCACCTTTTGGCAACCAGCAGGGGGAACCCACTGTGAAGGGAAGTTCTTTGAAGCCAGACACCTTCCTGAGGGAAGTTGTGCTCTCCCCTGTTGTTTATATTATAGGCGATCACCTTCTTTTGTATGTGAATCATTACTAAAAACTGAGAGGAAAATTGAATTAAGGTAGTACCCCTTCTTTGAAGGAAAGTATTATATTACAGAACTCAAATTATTGTCATACATACGTTTTCATATAAAATATCCAGCGTACAGCAAAAGGAAATTGTCCAGGCCACAACAGGAAATTAAATTGATGGGTAAAAAAACAGCCAACAAGAAAAATTGACCTGCAAAGGCATCAGACACTACCGTTTTCAGATAAAGACTATAAAAGGCTACATATGGTTGTGGTAGATTGATTCCAAAAATAGTCCCAATTCTCCACCCTTCCCTATATGCAAATCCTTCAAAACATGACTTTGAGGCTCCTCCCACCAAGAGGTGGAGTCTGTTTCACCTCCTCTTTAATCTGAGTTGAATTTGTGACTTGCTTCACTTAACAGAATGCAGCAGAAATAGCCTGAGGATTCCAAGCATAGGCCCCAAGAGGCTCTGTATGTGTCTGCTCTCTTTCTTGACCTTCGCCTCCTCCAGGACAAGCCCAGGCTACCTTGCTGAAGATAAGTGAGAGACATGTGGAGGATAAGACAAGTGGAGGAGAGCAAAAACATCCAGTCAACAGCCAGCAAAATCCTAAAGGCAGAGCCACCTAGCCAACACACAGCTGACCACAGACACATGATGGAGCCCAGTGGAAAACTGAAGAACCTCCCAGATTATCCCAGTCCAAACTGCTGACTCACAGCATTGTGGGCTGGATAAATGGTTATTGTTTTAAGCCACTAAGTATTAAAGTAGTTTATGGTACAGCAATATCTAGCTGATAAAAAGGGAACTGTAAAAAGTGACATAGAGGAATTGAAAAAAAAACCAAGCAGACCTTCTAGAAATAAAAAAATATGATACTGAAAATGAAAACCCAATGGATGGTGTGGTAGTTTTAAAATATGTTCAAAAATTCTTTAACATGTCTCCCTTCAAACGGGGGAGTCTTATTTATTCCCTTCTTCTTAAATGTGGACTGGATTTAGTGGTTCACTTCTAACAAATACACTGTGGCTAAAGTAATGGTGCCTGATTTCTGAGGCCAGGTCATAAAAGGCTTTGCAGTTTCTGCCTTATTCCCACACTATGAGATGCTCATGCAGCCTGAGGAGAGCCAGCCATGTGAGTGAGCCACCTTGTAAGCAGATCTTTCAGTGCTAGTCAATCCAGAAGACATCTTGACTGCAACCTCATGAGAGACTCTGTGTGAGAACCACCCAGCTAAGTAGCTCCTGGATTCCTGACCCACAGAGAATATAAGAAGATAAATGTTTATGCTGTTAACCACAAAGTCTTGGGATAATTTGCTATGCAAAGTGATGTCCTTATCATTATAAAGCAGCTGGTTTAAACATAGAATTATCATAGGACCCAGCAATTCTACTCCCAGGTATATACCCAAAAGAATTGAAAACAAGGACTCAAACAGATATTTGCACACTTGTGTTCATTGCAGAATTATTCACAAGAGCCAAAACATGGAAACAATTCAAGTGTCCATCAACCGATAAATGAATAAACAAAATGTGATATATACATACGATGGACTATTATTCAGCTATAAAGAGGAATGCAGTTCTGACACATTCTACAACATGATGAACCTTGAAAACAGTACACTAAGTGAAATAAGCCAGATTCAAAAGAACAAATGCTGTATAATTCCACTTTATGAGATACCTAGAATGGGCAAATTCATAGAGACAGATAATAGATTAAAGGTTATTGGGGGCTAGGGGAGGTGGAATGGGGAGTTATTGCTTGATGATTACAGAGTTTCTGTTGGGGTGATGAAAAAGTTTGGAAACGGACAGTGATAGTTGCACGACAATGTGAATGTAATTAATGCCACTGAATTGTAACTTAAAAATGGTTAAAATGGCAAATTTTATGTCATATATATTTTACCACAATACAAGAAAGCAACTGGCATGATAAAATGGTGGAAAGGCCTCTTGAGGACCAAGTTACAGTATTAGTTAGTGCAAAGTACATACTTTGTGGACATATGCTGCAAATCAACAATCAATATATAGTGCTGATTCTCCTAATGCCAGGATTCGTGGGTCTGGGAATCAAGCCATGGAAATGGGAATAAATCTTCTCTTTATCCCTAGTGATGCCCTAGCAAAATTTTTCTTCCCATCCTCACAATTTTGGACTCTGCTTATCAAGAGCAGAGTTTTTCAACCTCAGTATTACTAAGACATTGGGCTGGGTAATGCTTTGTTGTGGGGGACAGTCTTGTGCATCTTGGGATGTTTAGCAGCATCCATGCCTCTCCCCACTAGATGCCAGTAGCACTCCTTCCTCAGTTGTGAAACCAAAAATATCTCCAGACATTGCCAAATATCCTCTAGGAGGCAAAATCATCCCCAATTGAGAACCACTGGTCTAGAGTTATTAATTTCAAAAGTAGAAATGCTGCCATCAAGGGACAGAACATTAAACTTGAAGTTGAGACTGGCATTTGGCCACTTACGGCTCCTCAGGCCAATGAATCATCAGATAAAGAAGGGGCTTATTATACTGGCTGGGGTGAATAATCCTAACTATCAAGTTATCCTGGCTACACATGGGGATAAGGAAAAATATGTCTAGAATGCAGGAAATTTCCTGCAGGGATTCTAAGTAATCCTATGTCCTGTGATTAAAGTCAATAGAAAACAACAACCCCACAAGCAGCACTGCTGATGGCCCAAATCCTTCAGAAATGAAGGCTTGAGTTATCTACCAAGAAGGAGCTAAGACCGGCTGAGGGCAAAGTGAACATGGCAAAGCATAGAGGCAGATGGTAGTTATAAACCAATTACAGCCACATGGCCAGCAGCAAAAATGATTGTGATAGTTATGACTATTTCATCCTTAATTTGATATAAATATATATGTGTACACATATGTGCATGTGAAGTATATAGACAAATATAAATAATAATAATCTTCTCCCTCCCATTCCCCTAGCATCTAATGCATATGTTAATAGTAATTAACTTTACATCTTATTACGTAAGTTATCAGATATGAAAGTAGGAGTGTGACTGAGCTAAAAGAAAAATTAGAAGAAGAATGAACATTACCCAAAGATGGAAAAGAGATTTTTAATCCTTTTCTAGGGTAAAAGGTTAGCATGTTTTTGGTTGAATGTGGGGTAGTTGCATCATGATAGGCAGAGGCATGACTTTGCTATTGTCTTTTTTTCTGGTATGAATTAAAGTATGAGTTAAAGGTGTACCTATGGGTGCATCATTGAAAAGTGTATACTTGGTGGATTCATAATGTGCCATCTTGGTTAGCAGCCTGCACTATGTTTTCTAGGATTCCTATTCCTGCATGTTTCAGTTAGGGTGAGCTCTAAGAGAGATTTTCAACAATTTGGAAGGCGGAAGTGAAGAGCAGCCATATTGTTTTTATATGCAGGAGGTCAGTGAAGAGGCAACAAATGCTGTTGCAACTCATGCATGTTGCCATTTATCTGCTAGTTCACCTTGTTGATATGGGGCAACACCCAGACCTTCAGCTGACACACCTTCCCCCAGATCTTCCTTCAGCTTCTCCAAATTCTAGGCAAGGTATATGTTTAGCTCCAAGATAAAGGGCACAAGATTCTCCTGCAGAACACCTACATCATAAAAGTTGGATATAGTGAGAGACTACTGCAGATTCTAGTTTGTCTTTAGGGATCCCAGTTTATTTTCGCTCTCCTTCACTTTATATCCAACTTCCCTTCCTGAATACTTGCCTTGCAGATCTTAAGCTTCAGCCTCAGGCAAGAGCTTTACAGAGACTATTTTAAACAGCTCCCACAATTGCATAAGTCCAAGTCCCTGTAGATCTATCTCCTAGTGATTCTGCTTCTCTGATTGAATCTTCATTAATAATTTGGCTTTTCATAGAAAACTAGACGGGGTTGAAGAAAAAATTAGTGAACTGGAAGACAAGTCAAAAGAAATTATCCAGAATACATTGTAAAGAAACCTCCCCTTAAAAAAGTGAATCTACAAAGGAGAATACTATGTTAGAAACACAAATGATAGGTCAAAATGTCTAGTATATAATTAATTGTAAACATGAGAAGAGAAGAGAAAGAGAACAAGGTGGAGAAAATGTTTGAAGAGAAAAAGCTAAGACTTTTTCAGAACTGATGAAACACACCCATCCACAGATCAAGACCCTCAACAAATACTAAGCAAGATAATTAAAAGAAATTCACACCTAGATACATCATAGTGAAACTGCAGAAAAGCAGAGAAGAATATTAAAGCAGCCACAGAAAATATTTAAATGTGTCAAAAAATTAGATGGATTGATGGATGGATAGAGGGAAGAATCGATAACTGGTAGAGCACCAAATCAAGTAGAGTAAAATGTTAACAAAGTAACAAGAAACAGAGAAAACTGTGAGGAACCTCTGGGGATCCAAGAGTGATGGTGGAGTTTGTGGGACTAGGTGTTATTTTGAAATCATGTCCATGGGTTGGTGTCTTAGGCCTGGAACAGGAGGCACCTTGGAAGGGTTATGGGAAGAGAAAATAAAAAATAAGCTGTTCTACTGTGTTCTTGCTTCCTCCACCATTGCCTTAGACAAAGAGTAACTGCACCCACACTTGGCACAGGGGTCCTCCACATTAAAATCAGGGTAACACAGTGCCTTGAGCTTGTGAGATGCTGAGAAAACAATTTTAAAAAAGGCCAGTCAGGTAAAAACTAAAAGAAAGCTTCTGTAGCTATATAAATACAAAAAATGAAAAAAAAAAAAAAAGAGATTTAGGACAAACAGCATAATTAGAAATAGAGAAAGTTACTAAATAATTCACTAAGAAGATAAACCAACTTTAAACATTTATGCACCTAATAAACATCTTTATAATATATAAAGTGAAATGTGAAACAACTATAGAAAAATTGATAAATCCAACATCATAGTGAGGGATTTCAATATACTTTACTTGATTGTTTTATCAAGCAGGCAGAGAAAAATCAGCAAGGATACAGAAGATAAGAACTTTGAAATAAATAGGCTTAACCTAATGGACAACTGCAAAGTTCTGCATTCAACAAGAGAATTTATGTTTTCTTATGCACACATGAAATATCTACAAAAATTAATCATGTACATAAAGCATCAGCAAATTTTAAAGAATAGGCATTATACAGACCATGATCTATGACCACATGATAGTTAAGCTAGAAGGTAAAAATGCTTCTAAGTAACTAAGGGGTTAAAGTATACAGAAAATTGTAAAATAACTGAAAATGAAAATACCACATATTGAAACTTACGGGATTCAATTCAAGCAGTTCTTCAAAGAGAGATTGATAGCATTAAAAACTTATAATAGTGAGGCTGGCCTGGTGGTGCAGCGGTTAAATTTGCACATTCCGTTTCAGCGGCCCGGGGTTCACCAGTTCAGATCCTGGCTGAGGACACAGTACCACTTGGCAAGCCGTGCTGTGGCAGGCATCCCACATAGAAAGTAGAGGAAGATGGGCATGGATGTTGGCTCAGGGCCAGTCGTACTCAGCAAAAAGAGGAGGATTGGCCACAGATGTTAGCTCAGGGCTAATCTTCCTCAAAAAACAAAAACAAAATCTAAACAAAAAAAACTTAGAAAAACATGCATCAAAATTAATGAGCGAAGAAATCAGAAAAGAAAAAATAACCCCCCAAAAGGCAGGAGACATAATAAAAATAAGAGTTAAAATTAATGAAACAGAGACAATAAAAAATAAATGCAGGAAATAATAACATACAGAAATATAGAAAATAATAACAAACACAATAAATCTAAAGGTGAACTCTTAAAAAAAGAAATCAGGACCAGCCCCATGTCCTAGTGGTTAAGTTTGGTGCTCTCAACTTCAGTGGCCTGGGTTTGCGGGTTTGGATCACGGGCCTGGACCTATGCCACTTGTCAGCCATGCTATGGTGGGGACCCATATATAAAGTAGAGGAAGATTGGCACAGATGTTAGTTCAGGGCTAGTCTTCCTCAGCAAAAAGCAAAACAAAACAAAACAAAAAACCAACTAACAAAACAGACAATCCCCTGATGATATTGATCAACACTACAATGAAAAAGGGACATAACTACAAATTAATAGAGGTTAAAAGACTAATAGTACAATACCATTAACAATTATATTTGAAACCTTTGCTGGCATGGGCAAATTCCTAGAAAATTTAGATAAAATGTATAAATCCACAGATAATATATAATTCCCAGAACTGACTGAAGAAAAAATAAAAGGCTTGAATAGTGCTATAAGAAATTGAAGCAGTGGTTTGAAAATTTTCCCACAGAGAAAATGCCATGTTCAGATAGTTTTGTAGGCAAATTCTTCTAAACTTTCAAGGAACAGAAAATTCTAGCTTTATACAGACTCTTTCAAGGGATTTAAAAAAACATGGAATACTCCCCAATTCATTCCACGAAGTCAACATAACCCTGATAATAAATCCAGGCAAAAATATTAAAAGAATGGAAAATTACAGATTATCCATCCATCTATCTATCTACATCTATATCTAGGTAGGAAGGTAGCTCGCTAGCTAGAGATATGTATGTTTATATGTATCTATTTCTCAGCTCTGCCCTGAGACAGAATCTAGAAGCAGTGACACTGCATTAGCACGAGCACATCTAGCACCAGATCTTTGAAGAAATGCCTGCTTCCAAGGCAGAAGATGGTAAAGGATAACATGAGCCTGTAGCATCTTACTGCACCAGGAAGTAATCAAAGAAAAACAGGGACATGTCAAAGGACACAGGAGCCAGCCTAAAGGGGCTCCCGGCTGGCCAAACCTGGACAATTTGAGCATCAAAATAAATAGAGATAGTGATGAATTATAATCCGTAGAATAAAGAATCCATGAGTACATACATACACAGAGAAGGAAAACCTTTCCTTACATTTTCAAACGAGGTATAAGTGTTAGAGAAGTGTAGGAGAAAGATATTTTATCCCTGATAAAAAAGAAATCGACTCAGCTGGCATTGCCTTTTCATCTTCCCCTTGTTGTTGCTTAGAGCTTGGAAAGGATGCTTGGAGGTGAAGCAGCATTTTATCAGCTATAGAATGAAAGCTTCAGGCTACGGATGGCAGAGCAAGACGCTAGAAGCAGGCTGTGTTTTTAATGACTTCTGTGAGCAATTGTATCAGTCTTGGACTCCTACCCCCCAGATATCTTGTTGTTAGAGAAAATTAAAACCTGTATTTAGCTAAGCCATGTAGTTGGGTTCATTATTCGAAGTCAAGTTCAATTTTAACTAAGCATGCTTAACTGAAATTAGCATTTTGATAAATGCAAGCTTCACAAATACAAATTATTAGACTCTAAGCTCCATAAGGAAAACTATCCCAAGTTTTATATGAACAAACCTATGCTCAGAAAATAGCACAATATCTCGAACATAGTGACATGATCAGTAAATCCTTGCTGAATAAACAAATGAATGTATCAAGGCTTCCAACTTAAAGGGGATAGGGATGAGGGGAGTATAGATAGCTCAGCACATATCTCTCTTCGTACTGAAAAAAACCCACCTTTCTACTGCAGATGTACACAAGTGATATCCTAAAATAAAGACTATTGTATTTTTTGTATCAGAAAATGCTTTCACAACAGCTGAGAGCTGCCTCTGAGTTCATTATTTTTGGGGAAGAATAATAAAGTATTTAAGCAACAGGGTTAAGGAAGCGCTGATACGACACAACTGACCTCTAAATTCTGCCTTTGAGACAGCTACCTAAAGTGTACTATGGACCAATCCTGACCTTTTCCATCTAAGGTCACCAGGGAGCAAGAATAGAGAAAGGGCCACTGCGATCTTTCCTGAAGATGAAGACTACCAACTGTGCCAGTATCTTTATCTTGTTAGGAGGCAACTTTTTGAAAGTACTTTTGCAAAGAATAGACTAATATCCAGATCCAGAAGCTTTCCAATGAATGTGAATAAAGCAGGTATTCATTTGTAATCTCAAAGTGTACTGTATATGGATTTTTTTTTTCCCAAATTAAATACAACTCTAAGTCCCTATCCTGGGAGACAGGCAGAAAACACAGTTGTGATAGGAGCTCCCTCCCCCTGCATAGGGCCCAAGAGCATTTAGGAAGTTTACAAGCTACCAGGAAGGGTAGGAAAAGGCCCGGAATCCTCCATCTAGGATGATCAACAAGGAGACCCTTTTTGTCCAAGGCTGACTGGTCTCTTTGAAAGTCTAATGGTATGCTCCTCCTGGGTCACATTAGGCCTCTGAAATTTTTGCCATAATTGGGAATCCAGGTATGCCAGGGCTTAATCATACTGGTTTGGGACAAAACAAGGAAAATGAAATGAATTTTTCTTAAAACTACATATATTCAATTAAAAAGAATTGGCTTTATGATACGCATACCCTTTCTACTTTCTTGGTGTTAAAATGTCCTTTCTTCTATGAAATAACCATGATATGGTTATTAAATGTCCTTATTTGGCAAAATAAAATGTTGGCACCTTTATATTGGTTACTATTTTTGTGTGCATGGGTGGGTGGGGATTGTCAAAGATAAACAAAGCCAGATATTAAATCAGTGAAAAGAGATTTTATTCAGTAACTACTGGCTGAGGGGAAAGAGCAGAGCTCTACTCCGGTTTGTGCAGAGGTAACCCGGTGCTTTAAAGGTTGAATGAGGGAGAAGGCGGCCTCATCCCACCGCCGCAAGTGCAAAATGGCAAAGGGCTGGGCAGTGTAAAGTGATTAGGTCCGCTGTGTCTGCTTAGTGGCAGTTAGTAAATTAGGATTCTACCCTCCCACGGAGACTGGGCGACAGACACCTATCCTTCCTGATGATTACATCTCAGAGCAAGGAATGGCTTTCAGGTCTTCAGGAAAGACACTCCTGAGTTGTAGGGGACACACGTACATCTCAAGGAGACAGAGGAAGGATTCACAGTTGTAAGCCCTTTTTAGTAAATGCTCTAAGAATGGGAGGTCTGGGGCCTCTGTCAGGTGTTGGCTAGGACTGCCAGTAATTCTCCTGGCAGCCCTTGAGCATTTTCAGGCAAGTATTTTAATGAGGGGCTGGGGTCATCCTAGGGACACAGCCTAATGCTGCTAGAAGTCACGCTAGAGCATGGACATCTTTTAGTGCAGAGGTTTAGGTAGAGCTGTTCTGTGCTGAGAGTTTTGCAGTTCTTAGGGTCCATATTTCATTGTCAAGTAAAATCTATTAGGTTGAAAACTAATGATCTAGTCTAATCTCAGTGGTGGATGCACTCCTTCTTAACAGGGGCAATTAAAACAAGTTGAGAAATGCTGGGCTTAGCCTTTAACTTAAAAAAATATTTTGTCTAACAGATCTCTGAGCATGTCTAGAAGCACTGCCTCCTGCCCTGCATGCCAGCCACAGGCTCACTCGCTTTGTTATGGAAGGAAAAGGACGAGGGCCTAATGCCACATTTTAGCTGGTAAACTTCTTATAAGTGGTGCATACCCAGGGTTAGGAAAGGAGGCTTTTTGTCCAGGGAGAATTGCATTGTCCCACACTGTAACAAACCAAAGACCTTGAAGAAGGTTTGAAAGAGATCCTAAGGCCTCCAGATATAGGTGACAGGGAAAACCGAAATGCAAAGAAAGAAGGACAACTGCTTACCTCAAATGCCTTTGGAAACTCAAAGAAATGGGCTATCCAAATCAGCTACTAACACCTATATTAAGCAAAATGGTTACAGTAGAGACAAAGCCATGAGATGCTAATGTAACTCTAAATGCTAGTTACCGTTACTCCAGACAAAATAGATCTGTTTTTTGAAAGTTTCCTAGAAACATATTATGTCCAAATGTTGCCAGTGCTGGCAGAATGACCTGTTTACGTACAGGTCCTGTCAATGGCTGCATTCAATTTAAAAAAAGAAAAAGAAAAAGTGCGATTTTTCAACGTACATATCCAAGACTTTTTATTTTTAATCTACTCATTGCAGTTGCTTCTAAATGCACTGCATTTATGCATTAGCAAAACGCATTCACTAAGCAAAGACAGGAAATCAGACGTTTGGGAGAATTAATTACTATGTCCAGCATTTTAATAAAAAATATTCCTTCAAAACGAAGTAATATACTAGAGGCCACAACATTGACCAGCCATTAAAAATTTCTAAAGGTCACGCTCATAAACGTAAAGAAATGTAATGCGTAGCTTTTATTTATAAAACACTTGTATATATTTTTCATGTAAAATGCTAAATATTTTCACGAAATAATTTAAAGCTTATATAATTCTCTCAATAGCTATTTTTCTTTTATTATTAGTAATCGGGTAGGTAAATTTAGCATTAAATCAGAAGTTACATGTCAGCTATTTCACTCAAAAGGCGATTCTGAGCACTAAACATCACAAAAAGAGAACCGCTGCAACCTTGAATGAGAAAGTACATTTCCCCATTATTTAAACAACGACGGTTTTTTTTTAAAACATAGAAGGCTCAAGAACCGCGTGTTCTTTATTGCCCCATCTCTGCTAATGGCTTTGCGGGACCGTCAGCTAGGGTGCACGTGGAACTACTCAGCCTTTGGGCGGCAGCGCCTCGCAGGGACCGCGGACCAGGTGGGCGGACGGCCCGGGTCGCGCGGGCCACCTCCCCCGCCTCGAGCCAGCCCAAGCGCCGCCCGTCCCCGCCATCAGGCTGCCGCCTCCGCCGCTTCACAGAGAAGGCTGGAGACCCGCCCCTGAAGGTGATTGACGTGCCGTGTCCTCCAATAGCCAACGCGCTCGGCCGCGGCGGGCTGGGCAAGGGCCGGGGCTCGCGGAGGAATCTCTTCTGCCCTTTAGTCCCGGGCTAGGTGTTGCGGCTGGCGCCATTTTATCGAGCCGCCTGTCTCGGGTGCCGCCATGTTGGTGAGGAGAAATCACCGTTACGGCCACTGTCCAAATCCCCGCGTCGCTGCACGCCGCCCGCCCGGCCGCTCCCAAGCCTCAGCCACCGGCGGCGAATAGAGACTAAAGCGGCAGCGCCGGCAGCGCGGGGCCGTTGCCCAGTGTGTGCAGTTAGAGCCCCACCTCTCTGGCGTGGTTGTTAATAGACTGGAAAGTCTGTGTCTGTGTCGCTCACTAGTAACCGTGAGTTTTTCCCACTTCGTCACCTCTCGGCGGCGGCCGGGAGCAGGTGCCCGCAGGCGGCGCAGGGGGCCTCCCCGCGCCCCGCCGCCGCCGGCCTCGCAGACCTGCCCTCCAGCCCCGCCCCGTTCTTGACCAAACATGACAGACTGTGAACATGCAGGGCACGACAGGTCGGGAACCCTTCTTGTCTGTCTTTCTGTCGGCTGAGAGGAGGGGCTGGGGCGGCGGGAGCGGGCCGGGGCCGCGCGCCTCCTGCATGACTTCCGCGGCGCGGTGTGGCGCCATCCGTTCCGTGACGTGCGCCCTTCTGAAGGCCTGGCTGGCGGCCGCGGGGGAGGCCGGCCCGGCCGCGCCCGCCTCCCCGCGCCGGGGGCCGCTCCGGACGGCCCGCC